>NC_081388.1:20705961-20790961 GCF_030684315.1 Stegostoma tigrinum
AGCAGCAAAATAAATGGGCTTGTTGGGGCATCAGTATCATGCAGGCTGCAACCATGACAGCACGAGAGTTTGATTCCAATGCTGTAATTTTGGAGATTTGATACAGCTGTAGGTACAACATTCCCCAGGCATACAGACAAAATCATAGAAAGCTTTGGCCAAACAACTAGACAGTTGTGACATCAAACACCAATGACAGACACACAGCCAATGGGAATGAATTTCCTTTCCTGTCATCACTTGGTAATAGTTTGCTGTCGTGTGTTCTAACGCTTCCTGCTTTTCACCCATAGGCTGGAGGAGATTTGGTTCTTCACAGTGTTGAATTCCCTATGCCCCTCCATCCTTTCATCGTCATATTCCCTACTTCCCAAGTCAGAAATTCCCCAAAAGACCCTCCAAAGTGAAAGAGCAAGGAGGGCGTTTATGATGGAGGTGCCAACAAACTACCTTCTCCTCCCCTCACCACCGCAACCCCCAACAAATCCAAGGAATCAACTTTTCACCAGGAAAAGCCCTACGTCAAACCAGGCCAGCATTTCTCAGCTGACTCGAGAGTTACCAGATCAATTTTGAACTCTCCACACCGTCGACCTTGAGGTAGAGCCCAATGTTTGCTTCACCATCGAGTTACTGCTTAGTTGGGGTCATGGCTTCCATGGCTTTCGCCCGCCCTGCGTGTTACCAAGCCACACTCACCCTCCCCAAATCTCATTTGACGTGAAAGCATTCTACTTGTTGATTCTCCAGTGTTGGCTCACACCAACTGAAGCCCAAAGAAATGATTTGTCCTCGCACTTGGTCAGTCAGTTTTGCACAGTCTTTAGACCAGATCTAATCCTCTGGGACTCAAGGTACATTCAATCGGTTTCACACTGAGCTTCTCGATCCATAGGACACGGTGATCTGAGTCAGATCCCAATGGGTTAAAATAATCTGCTGCTACATTGACAGTCAGCAGCTCTAAAGGACCCCGAGGGATCAAGTTCTTCTCTGAACCATGTCTGCTTCCTTGGGTGCCAGCTGGGGAGACCTGACATTCCTCTCAAGGTGGCCGGGAGTGAGACTCATCACCAATGTCTTCAGCTTCCAATCCTCACCAGACATCTCCATTCAGAATTTGTTGATGACACTGCGTTCTGAGCTCTGAAAGGAGCTAAACTCCCAACGGTCAAATTTGCTCTTATTGAATTCAGTCTTTCTTACGAGCATGGTATAAACCTTCCTGAGGACTGCTCGTCGGAGCAAGATGTACACCCAGGGATCCAGAATCTGATTCCAGGAAGCCATGCGTACCCCGAGGAAGCTTAACCAGGACACTTCCTCAATGCTCTGGATTCTCCTTAGACCAACAGTCACCTGAGACCAAACAGAGTGAACACTTTATCAACAAAGCACCGCATCAAATGAATCTCTTCAGGATTTTTAAACATTTAAAACAAACTAGAAAATTTTAATCTGGCTTCTCCTCACTTAGAGTCAGAGTTGGACAGCAGGGAAACTGACCCTTCGGCCCAACCAGTCCATGCCGACCATAATTGCAAACTAAACTAGTCCCACCTGCCTGTGCTTGGCCCATATCCCTCCAAACCTTTCTTATTTATGTACTTATCCAAATGTCTTTTAAATATTGTGACTGTACCCATATCCCCCACTTCCTCTGGCAGTTCATTCTGCACATGTA
This sequence comes from Stegostoma tigrinum, assembly GCF_030684315.1. Classification (NCBI taxonomy): domain Eukaryota; kingdom Metazoa; phylum Chordata; class Chondrichthyes; order Orectolobiformes; family Stegostomatidae; genus Stegostoma; species Stegostoma tigrinum. Next base: position 20,707,646 of record NC_081388.1, read on the forward strand.
CCCCTCTGTAAACAAGTACCCCATGTCCTTTATAAATCTTTCCCCTCTCACCTTAAAAATATGCCTCCTAGTTTTGAATTCCCTCACCCTTGTCATTCACCCCATCTATGGCCCTCATGATTTTATAAACCTCAATAAGGTCACCCTTCAACCTCCTACGCTCCAGTGAAAAGAGTCCCAGACTTTCCGGTTTAGTTTTAATTACTCAACATCCTGGTAAACGTTTTCTGAACACTCTCCAGTTTAACAATATCCTTCCTATAACAGGGCGACCAGAACTGGACAGTGCTCCAGCAGAGGGCTCACCAACATCTTGTACAACCTCAACATGACGTCCCAACTCCTAAACTCAAAAGGTCTGAGCAATGAAGGCAAGTGCGCTAAACACATTCTTAACGCCCCTGTCTACACGAGATGCAAATTTTAAAAGAATTATGTACCTGAATCTCTAGGTGTCTGTTCTACAACTTCCTGTTATTAAACTCAGCATTAACTTCCCCTATCTCTGTATCCTCCTCCAGTTCCCTACACCCCCTCCCTATCTCTGTAACCTCTTCCAGTCCCCGACATCCCCTCGCTATCTCTAACTTCCATCAGCCCTTATATTTCCTCACCTTCCCAGACTCTGAGCTCTAGAATGCCCTCCCTTTTCCTCAGCACCACCACCACCTGCCCTCCCATGCCCCACAGTCATGCCATGATGCACGGTAATGCCAATACCCACCAGAAGAGGGCTCCAGCAAACACAGGACACCATCATGATCCCAATTAATTGGATAACCATTTCGATGTCATGGGATTTTGCTCTGCGGTTACAATTCTGCTTCTTAATCCTGGCCTGGATGAGCGTCACCCCGCTGATGGTGTTGCAGATCAGTGAGATTAACAGAGCCATCATTCCCAAGAGAGAGAAGAGCAGAGCAAAGGCATCCTCTGTCCAGTGCTGGGCAGGGCCCTCCAGGTGGATGAAACACCAGGTCCTTGGGCACTGGACGCCATATCGGCCAAAGTTCAGAAAAGGCAGGAAAGCGACAAATCCGGCTGTCAGCCAAAGAAGGACAATGGCCAGCTTAGTCCTGGTGGATGTGACCACAGCTGAATGGAGCAGGGGCTTTGTGACACCGACACAGCGCTCAACTGCCATGATGCAGCCCAGGAAGAGTGGGCACAGGCCAAAGAACACCAAGGAGCCCCCCAGAAACTGGCACATTGGCCCGGTGCTGACAATTTCCTCCGAGTAGAGACGAAGGACCAGCGCACCTGGGATGATGTGCCCGGCGAAATCGGTCAGCACCAGGCTGCTGGCGAAGAGCAGGAAGGTGGCTTTGGACCTCCTGCGGAACCTGGCGTAGGATTTGATCAGGATGACAAGAGCAATGATGTTGGACAAGGCGCCCAGAGTCATGGAGAAGCTGGGGATTGCAACAGACACTGACGAGGTGGCAGGTTTCCATGGGCACAGTACTGAGCTGGTGTTGGTTTGAGGGAGGCTGGTGTGAGGCAGGTCAGCATCGAGGAGGCTACTGTTCGCAGTAGAGCTGCTGATAGCATTTGCAAAACCTTGATAGAGCACTGTCATGTTCCCATGTTGAGCCATTATGTACCTCCTCATCTCCACAACCCACACAGATCCATTGATGTACCTACTGACAGAAATAGTAATAAATTATACAGTTATAATCTCTAAAAATAAATTATCTTTTACACAACAGATTATATATAACATTATATATGATGCTATATGAATGAGATTATTAAATTGGAGAGGGTTCAGAAAAGATTTACCTAGAGGTTACTGTGACTGGAGGGTTTGAGTCATAAGGAGAGGCTGGGCCATTTTTTCACTGGAGTGTAATGGAGGGGCTGAGGGGTGACCTTATAGAGGTTTCTAAAATCATGAGGGGCAGAGATGAGTGGAATGGCAGGTGTTGTTTCCCTAGGGTGAGGGATTTCAAGACCAAGGGACACATTAAGGTGAGAGGAGAAAGATTTTAAAAAGACATGTGAAGCAAACTGAGATAACAAGGCGTAGAGCTGGATGAACACAGCAGGCCAAGCAGCATCAGAGGAGCAGGAAGGCTGATGTTTCAGGCCTAGACCCTTCTTCAGAAGTGGGGCTAGCACAAGAAGCAATTTTTGTTTTTACAGAAGAGTGGTTCATGGGTGGAATGAACTGCCAGAGGAAATGATGGATGTGGGTACAGGTACAATGTTTAAAAGCATTTGGATAAGTTCATGAATAGGAAATATTTGGAGGGATATGGGCCAAGAACAGGCAGGTGGGACTGGTTTAGTTTGGGATAGTGTTTGGCATGGACTCTATAAAGTGTCAAATAATTTCTTTTACAAAACAGCAACATGATCAGAAAGTTATATCAGCGATAATGGGAACTGCAGATGCTGGAGAATCCAAGATAACAAAGTGTGAAGCTGGATGAACACAGCAGGCCAAGCAGCATCTCAGGAGCACAAACTGTATTCATCCAGCTTCACACTTTGTTATCTTATACATAATCAGAAAGTTGTTAGCTTAAGGACCAAATACTGGCAATCCCTTAGACTTTGAATAGTTTATCAGAGCAATACTTGAAAATGGTAATGCTAACGTGGGTTTGGAAATCAGGTCTGCGGCAGGGTGGGCTACACTCAGTTCCACATCACTACAGCCCAGTATCTGCTCAGGTAGCATGCTCTAGTGGTTTCGTTCTCAATCCCACCTCAAACACCTAGCCCAATATTCCCCAGGAGGTACTTTACTGGCAAAACTGAAACCTGACACTCTTCTCCCTCTGACTTCCAACCCCAAAGATGCCCCCCTTTTTCAAAATATTCATTCACAGCCAGGCTACCATTTTTGCCCATCCCTAGTTGCCCAGAGGGCAGTTAAGTGTCAACAAGTTGCTGTGGGTCTGGAGTCACATGGAAGCCAGACCAGGTAAGGATGGCAGATTTCCTTCTCTAAAGGATATTAGTGACCCAGAGGGATTTTACAACAATCAGTCTATGATAATAAATTATGTGGTCACGTGTAGGCTTCCATTCCAGGTTTATTTAATTCAATGTGAAGTTTCAGCTGCTGTGGTGGGATTCAAACCCAATTATGTCATGTTTCTGGGGGGGGGGGGCGGCACTGTGGACAGTTACATGACCACACGGTACCATTCTCCCATTGCACTGAGTTGGCCTGGGGGGCAGCAGTCTGACAACCAGACTCAATACATCTAGGTTCGAGGGGGAAAACCACACGTGATTCTAAATCTGCAGGATGTAAGTCAGCGTGAGTGTATACGTGAGAGAGAGAGAGAGAATGGATGTGTGGGAGTACATATGTATGTGAGCGTACATGTGTGTGTGCATGTCTGTCTGAGAGGAGAGAGTGTGTGTATGTTTGTGTGTATGTCTCTGAGAGGAGTGTGTGCGCGTATGTGTGTCTGCGAGGAGAGAGTGTGTATGTATGGGTGAGTGTGTGTGTGTGTGTGTGTATGTGTGAGAAGACTGCACACGTGGGGAGTGTGCCTGTGTTAGGACTGTGTGCATGTGCGGACTGTGTGTATGTGCGCGGGTGCAGGTGCGGACTGTGTGTGCAGAATGTGTGCGTGTGTAGGTGTGTGTGTGCGGGTGCAGAATGTGCGCGCGGACTGTGCGTGTGGGTGTGTGCGCGCACACTCGGGTGCGGGTGCATGTGCAGACTGTGTGCGCGGACTGTGTGTGTGGATTCTGTATATGTGTGAGTGTGTGTGCAGAATGTGTTTATATGCGGACTGCGTGCATGTGTGATAGAGAGCACGGACTGTGTGTGCAGAATGTGTGTGTGGACTGTGAGTGCGTGTGTGTGTGTGGACTGAGAATGTTGTGTGTATGTGTGTGTGAGAAGAGAGTGTGCATGCATGGGGTGTGTGTGTGTGAGGACTGTGTGTGCATGCACGCGTGGACTGGGTGTGAGAGTGCATGTGTGGAGAGTGCATGTGTGTGTGTGCTGCATGTGTCTGTGTGTGAAGACTGTGTGTGAGAGAGGACTGTGTGTGGAATGACCCTTTTGCTGAGGTTTTTCTCTTGGAATCTGGCCATTCATTTTTTCAACTGTTTTCCTGTTGCAAACATGAGTGGGTTATACTCTCAAATACACCTTTTTCCTGTTTACAGCCACCCACTAGGGAAAGTGTTATCTGGGCAGGAGATGTGTTGACATTAATCTTTAATCAGTTTCTGTCGTGTGGCTGCAGATAACTGTAAAACTCTGTTTGAAGTAATGGAAAGACACAGCTGCAGTGAATGTACTCAGGAAAGCAGCCACAGTTTGGCTCACCTCCAGGGCTTGAAGTGAAATTCAGGTGACATTCTGCAAAAAAAGTGGACACCAAACCGAAGTGGATGTCATTGCGAACCCAGAAATGTGATGACATTGGATCGAAACAGAATGACCCGGATGTACAACACAGAAACAGGACATTCAGCCAGAACAGTCCAAGCTGATGTGCCTTGTCCCACCTTTGCTCATCTAAACCTACCCCTTCCCTAACAAGTTTCCCATCTAAACATGTTGCTGATGTTGACTTCATGAAGGAGTGCATCCCAGATTCTCCCCACTCTGTGTGTGTTGGTGTGTGCGTGTGTGGGTGCGTGCGTAGGGGTGGGGTTGTTCCCTTGTATCCCTTGCCCTTATCCTTTGAGATGGAAGTGGTCGTGGCTTTGGAAGGTGCTGCTAGGGGAACTGTGATGCTTCCCTCATCCAAATAGCGGTGTTGAGAATCAAATGGAGGTTCATGTGAAAGTGAACCCCTGTGGAGGTTGGGGCCGGTGGGGGGAGGGTGAATGACTTGGCAACTGAGCCCGTAACCCGGTCACAGCCAGAAAGCACACAAAAGACAAACACAAAATGAGCCATTGGATCAGAATGCTGCGTGTTGTCCCAACCTGCTGGTGGGATACACAATAACTTCCCAGGGCCAGACCTGAAATGTCAGCCTTCCTGCTCCTCTGATGCTGCTTGGCCTGCTGTGTTCATCCTGCTCTACACCTTCCTGTCTCAACTTCCCAACCAGCCATGCTTCCAATTCCAACCCACCACCACTAGGAAGCAGCAAACACTAAGCAGACATCACATCATGGGCAGGGATGAAACATAGCGCCTGGGTCCTTCTGATCCCTGGCAGCGTTGATGCACCATGTTGATGGAGCACTCACACTCCCAGACTATAAACACTGACCTTGCCAGTGACAGTCCCCTCTCAATTTTGGAAAGCCTGCTCTTCAAATCAATCCGTCCACTCTGGGCCGCCTCACTTGGAGTTCTAATAGACTACTTGCACATTTACTTTTCTGAATGTAGGATCTCTGTCAGGATGCGGACCCACTGTGTGATATGCAGCATGCCGAGGGCAGATGTGGTGAGTGAAGTTGTTTCTCTATCATTCAGCGATGTTTTATTAAATTCATTCACTGGATCAGGGCATCACTGGCCTGGACCAACATTTATTGCCCATCCAGGGGCAGCTAAGAGTCAACCGCACATTGCTGTGAGGCTGGAGTCACAGGCCAGTTAAGGACAGCTGTTTCCTTCCCTAAAAGGACATTAGTGAACCAAATGGGTTTTCCCCCCAACAATCGGTAATGGGTTCATGGTCATCATTAAACTCTTAATTCCAGATTTAGGGTGTCAGTTAGCTGTCAGTGAGCAAAATAATCCCCTGGGCCAGCAATGGCTTCTTCAAGTTCTAACTTGACCATTACCTCCCAATAACATTTTATCGAATTGCTGTTTGTATCCTCCTGCACATTGTTTACGCAGCTCTTATACTAATTGGGGGTGGTGCGATGGCTCAGTGGTTAGCCCTGCAGCCTCACAGCATCAGGGACCTGGGTTCACTTCCAACCTCAGGCAACTGTCTGTGTGGAGTCTGCACATGCTCCCTGAGTCTGTGTGTTTGTGAAAGAGAGAGAGACTGTGTGTGAGCAGAGAGTGTGCATGCACGTGTGGACCGTGTGTGAGAGATGGGGGGGAAATGTGTGTGAACAGAGTGTGGACTGTGTGTGTGCATGCGTGTTCTGGTTTCCTCCCACTGTCCAATGATGTGCAGGTTAGTGTGGATTGGCTGTGGGAAAACCAGGGTTACAGGGGTAGAATGGGGAATGGGTCTGAGTGGAATGTTCTTCGGAGGGTCGGTGCGGACTCAATTGGCCAACTAGCCTGCTTCCACATTGTAGGGATTGTATGATAGTAATTCGGAGAAAGAGGAGGCCATTCGGCCCCTTGTGAATGTCCCATTGAGACCTGCATCACCTCCAATAGATACTCAACACAGCTGGATAGCAGAGCTCTGAGGGAATAAGGGGGTTAATGTCAACGACATGGATGCATATTGTCTGAATGATAGGAAATAGATATTAATAGTTTAATAGTTTAGTCCAGGCCTAGTGCACTGGAGACAATTTTGAAGTCTGCAGCTGACGCAAAACTTGAGATCATTGTAAGTGAGGACGACACTGTCGAACTCCAAAGATGCATTGCTTGACAGTGCCGGGAGGTGGCAGATGTAGTTCAATGTTGAGAAGAGTGAGGTTTCTGCTGCAAATAACGTGGAGAGACATTATAAAACGGGCAGGGAACTGTTCTAAAGGGGCTGCGGGAACAGAGGGAATTGTGTGTCTATATGTGTGACAGCGATTATTGGTGGCAGGACAGATCGAAAGGGCTGCAAAAGAGGCTTACGGTGTTCTAGATTTCGTTAATAGCAGCCCAGAGTACAAGAGCCGGAGGTGTCGCAATGAACTAGCTCAGGACACGAGCTAGATGTGTCCTGGAATATTGTATACGCAATATGGTGCTATAGTTTAAGAAGGATGTGAACATGTTGTAGAAGAGTTTAATGAAAATGATTCCGGGAATGAGATATAGGGAACGATTGGAGAAGTTAGGACTGTTTTCCCTGGAGAGGAGAGGGGGAAGCAGAGATTTGATCTGAACTTTTCAAAGCCATGAGGATTTTGGGCGGAGTAGAGAGGGAGAAAGGGTTCTCGCTTGGGAAAGGATTAAAGGACCAGAGCACACCTTTTTACAGTAATTTGCAAAAGTAGTAAACGTGAGGGGAGGTAACAATAGTACTTTTTACACAGCAGGAAGCAGTTGGGGCGTGGAATGCTGCCTGGAAATATAGTGGAGGCAGGTTCAAATTAAGGCATTCAGGAGCTCATTGGGTGGTTAAAACACAGGATTACGGGAAAGTTTTGGCAGTAAGTTACAATGCTCCGAGACTGAGTTCAGACACAACGCTTTCCATCCGAATTGTAACAGCTCTGCGATATGGCTCACCTGATCGTGACCTTAACTCCAAATTCCTTACTACCTTTGACTGACTTACAGATCAAAAATCTGTCGAACTCAACTGTCAATGCCTCAAACCTATCTGCCCACTCCACCTAACGTGCTACACTGCCTCCCTCACAATTTGCCATGTTTTTGTAACCGGACTCGGACTTTGTCTCCTGCATACTGCTCACTGGGACAAGACATTGTTCTGTGATCTTCTGTAGTCTTACCTTCAAACTGCTCCCCGCTGGATCCATCTCCTCATGAGGGGGAAAACATCCTCTCAGTCTCCAGCCTCACAAAGGTACATGTTCCAATAAGATCAGCCCTCATTCTTCTAAGCGCCAATAGTTCCGCACACTGCCCGACCTACCTCTCCTCATAAGATAAACCCCTTGGTGGCAGGAATCAGTCAGGCGAACCTTCTCTGAACTTCCTCCAATGCAGAACTTGCAGCAAAGAAGCAAGCCATTCTGCCCAAATCGTTTTCCCTAGCCCTTAGAGCTAACACAGATTCACCAATTCACCCAAAGAACACAAGGCCAGGGGCCAAGTGCTTGGAAAGTGGGGTTAAAATAGATAGGTGGCAGTCTTTGACCAGGATGGACTTGATGGGCCGAAGGGGCTTGTTTTCACTGATTTACATCTCTATGATTCTGTCACGATGCCATCCACCACACACACCAACTGGCCATAGCCCTGTAAAGTTTTGCTGTTTAATGTATCCACAATTATTCCATCTCCTGGCGCTAACTTTCAGGAAACTCATCGCTGCTCAGAAACAAAAGAAAACACTTCCTCTTGGCATTTTTTAAAATTAAAAAATCAATTTCTTTATAACTGTCGTTTAGTGAAGAAGCTCCAGCCCAACCCCTAAAATGGAAATTTTGACTATATATTGACTCCTTACATATCCACTCCATTTAACACGAGCACATATTCCTGGTTATTTTATCTGTCTAAAATGTTGAGATTCACATGCCAGAATAGGTTAAAAATGGAAACACAGATCAGCCTTGTGCCAGCTTTCCTGTGGATCTGAGCAGGAGAACATAATGCTCCCGACTCTGGGGAAACGACTGTGACATTCGTCGATGTCTCCATTCTTTCGGCATTTCGGCCACTCGGCGCTGCACGAACGCACTGTCACTGGGCCGTCTTTCAGATCAAGCACTAAACCAATGCAGCTGGGAAGGACCCCATGGCGCTAATGGTAAATGAATGGGGGAGTTCTGTCACCGATGTCCCGCCCAATATTTTGTGCTGAAATCGACATGTTAAAACAGATTATCTGATCACTTGATAATGGGAACTGCAGATGCTGGAGAATCCAAGATAATAAAATGTGAGGCTGGATGAACACAGCAGGCCAAGCAGCATCTCAGCAGCACAAAAGCTGACGTTTCGGGCCTAGACCCTTCAGAGAGGATGAAGGGTCTAGGCCCGAAACGTCAGCTTTTGTGCTCCTGAGATGCTGCTGGGCCTGCTGTGTTCATCCAGCCTCACATTTCATTATCTTATCTGATCACTTATTGTCCTGCTGTTTGTTGGAGCTCGCAGGCTGCATGTTGCTGTGTTACCCACCTTTCTAGGGACTCAGTTAGCTCATTTGTCTGGGTGGCTGGTTAGCGATGTAAAAATAGAAAGGGTTTAGAGGTTAATGCAGGTAAACAGGGCCAGGTCAGATTGGGAAGTCTGGTCAGCACGGACAAGATGGACCAAGGGTCTCTTTCTGTGCTGTGTGACTATAACAGTGTGGGGTCAATTCCCCACACGAGCTGGGTTTACAACAAAGGACTCCCCTTCGCAACCTCTGCCCTCACCTGCGGTCTGATGGCCCTCAGTTTAAACTACCACTAGTCATCTCTGTGAGCGAGACAATGCTGCCTTTACTTGTGACCTACATCACAAGTGACCTGTAACTATGCTGATGACAATGGCTGTAAAGCAATTCTCAAACAACACTCGAGAAGCTCGACACCATCCAAGACAAAGCAACCCGCCTGACTAACATCACATCCACAAACATCCACTCCCTCCACCACCGGCACTCAGCAGCAGCAGTGTGTACTACTATCTACACAATGCACTGCAGAAACTTCTTTGACAGCACCTTCCAAACCCGTGATCTCTGCCATCTAGTAGGACAAGGGCAGCAGCTGCACAGGAACACCATCCCCTGCAAGTTCCCCTCCGAGCCACTCGCCCTCCTGACTTGGACCAATCTGCTGGGGAGTTCTTTAAGGAGGTAACATGCTGTAGTTCAATCCCCAACTTTCCAAAAGGCGCTTGATAAGACGCCCCGTCAAAAATGATTAAGGAAAGTAAAAGCTCAGCTTGACAATTTGTATAACTTGTTTTTGATAAGGTGACTGCCAAACTCACTAACAGCACAGACAGGTTGGAAAGCAAATTGTGAAGAGCACGCAAAGAGGTACAGAAAGATATTGATAAATTGTTGTGCAGCCTTATGTGCTTCCTCTGTCAAAGCACCTGTATGTCCTTGTTTGCCATGATCTGCCTGTACTGCTCGCAAAACAAAACTTTCCACTGTGCTTAGGTATGTGTGACAGGTACCTTATGAGCAAAGCTTGAACAGGCCAGGCCTCTAACCATTGGAGCCAGAGGAGATGTTTGAAACACACAAGATGCCGAGGGGTCTTGACCAGGTGGATATGGAGAGGATGTTCCCTATCGTAGGAGGGTCTGGAAAGCGGGGGTGGTGGAGGGCTTGTCACTGTTTAAAAATCGGGAGTTGGCCATTTAAAACAGAGACGAGGCAAAATGTTTTGTTTTCTCCGAGAGTGGTGAGTGCTACGAACCCAGTTCCTGAAAATGCTGATGGAAGCAGGGTTCTTGAATATTTTTAGGGCAGAGATAAATTCGTGTTCAGCTGGGGAGGGTGAAAGGTTATAAAGCATAGGCAGTGGTGTACTTTTGAGGCTACATCGGAACAGCTATGATCCTGTAGCACAGTGAAGCAAGCCCCAAGGACTGAATGGCATACTCTTGTTCCCGATTCCTAAGTCTGGAAGTTCATATCATTATTCCTTCAGTGCTGCTGGGTCAAAAATCCTGAAATTCCCTCCCTAGGGGCATTCTGGGTCGAGCTGACACCCCCCCCCCCCCACACCCACACCCACACACACACAGTAGCGGTTCAGGAAGTTAGCTCACTACCACTTTCTGAAGGCCACTAGGGAAGGTCAGTCAGCTTTGTGTGTATCATGTAGGAACCTTAAACTGCACACAGACCCGATGCTATGTGGGTGGATTAGACAGCTCAGACACTGTTGTGTAGCTAGGCTGTTCCTGACCTGGGCATGTGTCCATGTGTCAGTGTGCGTGCGTGTCAGTGTATGTATGTGTATATCAGTGTGTGTGTCTATACACACACACACGTGTATGTCTGTGTGTGCGTCAGTGCGTGTGTGTGTTTGTTGGGAGGGGAAGATGGTAGCTGCCCTGAACAAGGGGAACAGTTGCCCTCAGTAAGAGCTGGCACATGGAATCATTTAACATGGGTGAGGTAGTTTCATCGCGTCTCCCACACGGGCCTGGCTGACCGGGAAGCTCCCCTGCTCCCACCGCTCGCACGGGGTACATTTGAGGGATGTCCACATCCATAGCCAGTCTTTGTGGCGATGGCAACCTCTGTGGCCCAGAATGCAAGCAGATCCCAGGGCAATCTGATGGCCCCTGTTTCCAACATAACACCACACCAACATTGCATACACAAAGCGGGCGGAAATCCCCAGCGAGACAGAACTCTGGGGAAATACGGCAGCTCTGGCAGCATCAGGGGACAGAGAGACACATGTTCACATTTTGAGCACACGGCCTTCCAGAACAAGTTGAAAGAGGTTGGAGTGGTGACAGCTTAGGAAACAAGTGCAGGCAGTGGGAGAGAGGACACTCAGCTGTCATAGAGCAGAGGACAAGTGAGATTGAATATCAAAAAGGCAGTGAAGGGACAAAAACATCTGTTTCTGAAGGAGGTGCATTTGGAATTTGCTATTTTTGTACGGCTGTGACTTGAAGCCTCCTTAGGAAAAAGCTAGATCCAGAGAGGGAATGCTCACTGAGTTTGTCTCTTCCTCTCTCACCATCTTAATGTCACTCTTTCACGAATATTGTAAATCCTTCTAACTGAAGACACTCCGAACTTATTTCAAATAAAAAGCAAACCGCCTCTTCACCTGGCAGCTTAATGACTTTCACACTTGTTTTCCCTGACAAGTTTAAAAATGTTTATAAGTTAACATATGCTTAAAATGTTCGATGAAGGGTCTAGGCCCGAAACGTCAGCTTTTGTGCTCCTGAGATGCTGCTTGGCCTGCTGTGTTCATCCAGCTTCACACTTTGTTATCTCAGGTCGGGTGTGTGCAACTACTTTCTAAACGTGTAATTGTTGGTGTAAAGTGCATTGCAAACCACCCTCTGATCATTTTTACCCCCACTCCCACAAACCACTACACTGTTGCCCCTAACAATTACCCCCTCCTCCAAACCGCCACATCCCTCTCCCAAAGCAAGTAATATCTTTGATATTTTGTAACTTGCTCTTGTTTTCTGTCTTTGACATTCTCAACCTACTTTCCATGCCCCGTTATGTCTGTGTGTGTAAAAGAGAGAGAGAGAGAGAGAGACAGAGTGCGTGTGAGTGAGAGAGACAGAGTGCGTGTGAGTATGTATGTTTGGGTGTGTGTGTGAGAGACAGAGTGCGTGTGTGTATGTATGTTTGGGTGTGTGTGTGTATCTGTCTCCATGCCCTGTTTCTGTATAGCTTTCCTGTTCTCTTTGCTATTCATACCCTTTTCACTTTGTCACCTTGGGTTGTTTGCTGTGTGCTTTACCATTCTTGTAAGCATCGCTCGATATTCCTCTAATTTATCCGTCTTTCCATCTGTTTTGTCTTTTGTTCATTCATTCCATTCGGTTTCCCTGTCACTCTGTCTCACCTTTTACAAATTCCTCTGTTTCCTTTCTCTCCATACCCTCCACGCTGTGCAAACATTTTTCTCTCTCTCTCGATTTTATTTTCCCCAAGCCTCACTTTCTCTTTTCCTGCTGATTGTATCGACCAACTGAAAGCCCGAGCCGTTATTGCCTCCAAAATGATTCTGCATAGATAAACAAATCTACAGCTGCTTCCAATATTTGGCATCATTTGATGGTCAGCAGTGAAACAGCAACGCTGGATAACACTTTCCACGACATCAACAATGCAGAGGCACTTCATTGCAACATTGTAAGTCAGAGTGTACAACATAAGGGGGCAATGATTGAAGGGGTCTGTTAAAAAGGGGGAAGTGAGGCAGGAAGGTGAAGAGGTGGAGGGGTGGAATGCCAGAGTTTGAGGTCCATGCACGGTACTAATGATGGAGACATGAAAATGAGACGAGGCACTTCATTGCAACATTGTAAGTCAGAGTGTACAACATAAGGGGGCAATGATTGAAGGGGTCTGTTAAAAAGGGGGAAGTGAGGCAGGAAGGTGAAGAGGTGGAGGGGTGGAATGCCAGAGTTTGAGGTCCATGCACGGTACTAATGATGGAGACATGAAAATGAGACGCTGCTAATAAAAGAGCTTGGATTAGAACAGATAATGGGAACTGCAGATGCTGGAGAATCCAAGGTAACAAAGTGTGGAGCTGGATGAACACAGCAGGCCAAGCAGCATCTCAGGAGCACAAAAGCTGACGTTTCAGGCCTAGGCCCTTCAGAGAGAGTAACCATTCTGGGCCCTCTGTGCTCCTGAGATGCTGCTTGGCCTGCTGTGTTCATCCAGGTTGACACTTATCTTGGATTAGAACAGTGGGACATAAGTGGGGGGTGGGAGGGGGGCGTGGAGAGAGCAGTCAGATCATGCAGGCGTTTGAAAACAAGGAAGAAAAAAAAAGTGTTAACAAAAACAAATTTCTGGAAAAGCAATGAAAATATCAACATGAGCTTATCTCTTCCTGTATCAGTATCTCGCAATCACTTGGTTTGTAAATCCTTTCAACTGAATACGCTTTGAGCTTATTTTGGAGTAATAAATTTGATGAAAAGTTGAATATTGATAGAATGCCTGGCTGAGTGCCTGTAAATCAGCGAGCCTGGGTGGGCAAGTGTAAAGGGGAACGGACTTGCTGCGTGTTTACACAGGGACAGAGGAGTCTTATCACGCTCAAGGATACACTTCAGATAAAGATTCATTGGAATCAAATTTCATCCGGTGGGCTATCAGTAGGAGGAGGACTAAACACTTCCTTCCCCTTAAAAAAAGGCTGATTACAGACAACGCCAATACAATTTGTGCATAAAGACAACACCCCTGCAACACGTACTGCGCATTTCCACTCAATATCTTTAGGATTGTAGAGGGCACCCCGGTCTCCCTTTCCCGCAAAAGCCAGCAAATTGCTGGTTGTGACCCTTCTGGTGCTGAAACAGCGCCACCTTCTCCCGCAGGCAGGTGTAGCTGCAGCGTGACTGTTTACATTGGGAATTGCTATACTGACTGGGAGGGCAGACGTTAGGCACCCTTCACCGGGCCGAAGGGAATTCTGCGAACAGCGGACGCGGTTCGTGACAGGCAACAGATCAAAGTGGGCGCAGATTGGCGTGAGGAACGTGCATTTATGTAGCACCGCTTACTACATTCCCAAAGTGCCCCACAGACAATTCAATATATTTTCAAGTGTTGTGACGTAGGGCAGTCAATTTGCCTGCAGCAAATTCCACAAACAACGAACTGTTACAAATATGGCTTCTCATTCTGTCAGCTTTTGTTTCGTCTTTGGTGAAGCTTAAAACATGCCGTTTGAAACTGCAATTTCACATTGAAAATTTCATAATCTGGTTTAATTTTTAAGTGACAATTGTTGACAAGGGCACCCGGAAATCAGATGCTGCTTTTCCTCCCTTTAGTGCTCAGGATCTTCTACATCTGCTGAGGGGACAGACACAGGATGAAAGATCTCAGCTAAAGGACATCAGACCCTGACAGTGCTGCACTGCCTGACCTCTGAATCTATCACAAACACAAAACAGAAGTTACTGGAAAAGCTCAGCAGGTCTGACAGCACCTGTGCAGAGAAATCAGAGTTGACGATTCAGGTCGAGGGACCCTTCCTCAGAACTGATCCCTTCATTAAGTGGTCACTTCTCTAGAGTGTGGGTCTTCAGCTCACAAGCTGCAGATAGATTGGTGGGGTGGGAGTGTGGTGCGTAGGCTGTGGGGTGGGAAGATAGATGTGGAGGGATGCAGGTGTGTATAAGTGAGGGTGTGTTAACATTACACAGCTACTGGCAGCCAGCAGTTCATGTTTTAGTGAAAGTGGAAGCCCAGCAGGAAAGAGTCACACACAATGGCTCTACCTCTGTTTGCCCCGTGTTTTCTGAGCCAAATCATTCCAATCCCCTTCCACTCTACCCCCTTCCTCCTGCGACCATTTCCCCCCAGAATTATTCATCCGATTCTCCCTTCTTGAAGGTCCATGCTTCCACAGCTCTTTCAAGCTGCCTGTTCCCGATCACAATAACCCCACTCTAAATAAAATCTCCCTTGCTCCTTCTGTCAGAAACCTTGCAATCTGTGGGACCGACACAGCAATTCCATCCCCCCACCCCCTCCCATTTACTCCAGTTACTGCTTTTGACCACGTACCTTCGTGTCCCTCCTGTTCCAATACCCTGTTGGCAGGTCCAGCGACAGGACTGTCAGGTCCCAAGATTGTTCAAACTACAAAGCCAGGTCTTCAGAGAGATTCTCCTCCGGACGTTTGCTGATCGAGAACGTCTACCAGTATGTCCCGGAAAGGAGGAGCTGACTCTCCCTTTTCTCACTGTGTACTTGGGAGAGGGGATTAGTCAGAGACTCTCTCTCTCTGATGACAGGGGAGGAAAAGCGGAGAGATTGGGGACCAGTTCCTGTCTGAGGGTCTATATAATGAGTCCAGGCTGCGCGCTTGCGGGAGGCTGACCACATTTACAGCTGTACCTCAACCTCACACACACCGTCGTCTACACCCAGAAACACCAGCTACAGAAAAGGGGAACATTCCGTCAGAGAGGAAAACACTTGCGGTTTCCCTTCCTTTGTAGGCTCAATACGCGAAAGCCTGAGAGAGGGAGGGAGGGCTGGAAAGGAGCTGCCTCCTTTATACTTGCCTGCTGATATATCAAAAAGATCTGTGAGTGTCTGTCATCAACGTGAAACCTTCAGGCACCAGCTCATTGGCGTCTCTGCAGTATCAGACTTTTCATCAGTTTGTCCGCCAGAAACACTCCTGGCTTTGACTCTCTCGGTTTGCCGGCGTCTGCGCCCCCCTTTATAGCTAAATTAGCCTCTGGGCCCAGCCAATAAGGGGAAGGATCTCAGATTGCAGTCAGCATTGAAATATTGCAACCAGACACATAAACAAGCTTCCAGTTTGACTTCATTCCCAGCTCGAGTGAATAGAGCCACTTTCATACAGAAGAAAAAAGCGTAGATTCCGGAACTCCAGTTCGTTCCCTGCCTTCTCAAACTGTTGACTGCCTGGTCACTATAAAAAACTTGTTTGCTCCCTGGTTTTAATTAGCTCGTGGTTGTGCAAGCGTGCTCCGGCTCACAACAGCATCTGGAGGAGCCAGATCTGGTGGGTCACGGGCAACCCCGGGCTTTTCCACCGGCACCTCTTGCTGAGTTGGGGCAGTGCCATTGTGCCCAGTTTACCCTTACGCTGTGGGGAGGGTGCTGGCCGATTCTCCCAGGGTGGGTGCGGAGGGAGTGATGCTCAGCTGTGAAGCACATCAGAGTTGAATAGCCCGCAGTGGTTCACCGTCCAGAGGGTGGAACTGTGTTCTGGAGATTCGTGCGGCGTTAGACTTTTTGATACATGGCCTGTGCTAATTTCCAGCTGTGTGAATATGTGTGTGTATGTGGATGGGTGTGAGGGTAGCCTCACCTCTGTGACCCCCACCCCAGGGACAAGAAACTTGACAGGGTCCCCAGCGAACAACTTACTGTAGCTGCTGGAATCAAAACGTCAGCTCCGCGGGTGTTGCCTGGCCCACTGTGATTTCCAGCATTTTATTTTTGTTTTCAGCTGGAATTCTGGACATGAGGCTGAGAAAGGGAAACTGTTCTCAAGCCCATCGGCCACACCACAGGGGCATGTGGGCGCAGCCCTGAGTGTGGAACGTCTCCAGTATATCCTGTGGGTCTCACTAAAGCGGAAGGTCCGGTTGTAATCGCGTTGCTGTTTGTGGGAGCTTGCTGTGCACAATGGTCTTCTGCGTTTTTGTTTCGCATGATGGAGGCAGTCACACTTTAAAAAGTTGAGGAAATCTTGTGATGTCAAATAAACTTGTTAGACTGTAACCTGGTGTCCTGTGATTTCTGGCCCTAGGCGGGAGGCATTTCCAACACCGACAGAAACAACGTGCTGTGCCCCCCCTCCCAATCAGAAAGACCCCTATCACCTTCCCCCCTCCCCCACAACCACCATCTGATCCCAGGGACCCCCAGAGGTTTACTTTCTTTTGAAACCATTCAGCACCTTCGCTGCTCCCCACTCCTGAAGCAGTGAGTTCCACATTGTGACCGCTCCCTGTGTACTTTACTCGCAGAGAATGCCACCAGCCGTCAACTCCCAGAATGGTCACATTCCTGTATTACCTTTCACTGGCAGAACCACTTTATTACCTGCATTGTGCAGGTAGCCAAGAGCAAAGGACAATGATAGCATTGTTACCTTTGCTAGTAATATTCCAGCTCTCTGCTCTGTTGTCATATCAGCACTATGAAAGAGCCTCTTAATTGTGCTGTAACTAACAGATCATTCTCCTTCTCTCCTTTACGCTCTTCCAATGGTCTACTTTCTCACCACCATTTGCCATTCTAGATGTCCCTGGGAACTATCAGTGACACAGATACAGTATGTCACAAACGGCAATAGTGAGTGACAGGGTTAGGAGACTGAAGATTTCCCTTTTAACTTACATGTCTAATTTTCTAAAAAAAATTCTCATTTTGTGGATGTGGGGGTCACCGCTTAGGCCCATGTTTATTACCCACCTGCGATAGGGTAGTGGAGAGTTTCCTTAAAAAATATAGCCGAGGGGTTTGTCTCAGTCATTTCACATCTCTGAGAGTCTGGAGTCACACATAGATACATACAGCAGATTCCCTTCCCGAAAGATGGGCTTTTAATGATAATCTTCGGTCACTATCATGGATTTTGTCTATTTATTTGAACTGAACCTTCCCAGTTGCTATAGCAGAAATTGAATTCACCATTCAGGTGGTCAATCTGGATTAGGTACCCAGTGATGTAATCACTTTACTACCTGCCCAGTCAGATAAACCTTGATCTGACTGAATGGCAGAGCAGATTTGACGGGTCAAATGGGCCTGCTCATGTCTTATGGTCCTTTTCTGATTCAATCTTGGAACATGGGCCTCACTGGCTAGGACAGCATTTATTGCCCCACCCCTAATTACCCAGAGGGCTGTTAACAGTCAACCACATTGAAGTGGGTCTGGAGTCACATGTAGTTAAGGGTGGCAGGTATCATTTTTGTTGTCAGCAATGGTTTCATGGTCATCCTTAGACTCTTAATTATTATTGAATTCTAATTCCACCATCTGCTGTGGCTGGATTTGAATCCGTGACTCCAGAACATTATCTGGGTCTCCAGATTAACAGCCCAGTGAGAATACCTCCTCCCCAATCTCCATTGTTTATGTTCCCATCCTATGTTCCTTCTGTCCTTTATGGGGCATTTTCTCCAAATGTCTCTAGTCCTCACAAACAATGGAAAGAATTGATGAACAGTTTAATATTTACTGAGAGCCCTCTGCGCCCATCAAAAGCTGTGAACTGCTTTCCATTCAATATTTTACTTTTATGAAGTCCTCTGTGAGTGAGATGAGTCATGGTAAGGAAAGTCTTTGCCCATTTCTTCAACCCACCAGCTCTTTCTTGTTCATGCCTTGCAAAATCACGACCATGTTCATGTTCATCAAACTGTGTTATAGTCCAGCACAGCAAGAGGCCATTTGGCCTATTGCGCACAGATTGTCCGATCCCTCATACTTGCTACTATTAGCTCTGCTTCCATCCCTGATCATAACCATTCACTGCATCACAAATGGTCTTCTTATGCTGCTTTGTTCCCCTAAATCAGTGTCCACACTGACCTCTCCCACACCAGGATCAGAACTAGTGCAAGGTTTGAGCCTCTCGGCAGAGACCCATCTTGTGATAGTTATAACTGGTGCCCAATCTCCCTCTTCGCTTTAAGTGATGGCCTTTGCATTACCCTCACTCACTCACACTGCAAAGGAGCAGCTAATCCTTTCAGCTCCTTGGGCAACACATCCTACTGGCTTTCCCTTTCCTGAAGTTGCAAGTCTCAGGCCGTCCAGTCCTCCATTACAGCATCACATCAGGCTAACAACACTCATTTACAGCTTTACATTCACTGTGAGATAACTACTACGCACTGCCTGACAAAGGGGAGGGGCTGGAGGAGGTGACACAGATAGGGAGGAGGTGTAGGGCCTTGAGGAGGTTGCAGAGATAGGGAGGGGTGTAGGGGCTGGAGGAGGTGACAGAGATAGGGAGGGGGTGTAGGGGCTGGAGGAGGTGACAGAGATAGGGAGGGGGTGTAGGGGCTGGAGGGGGCATCAGAGATAGGGAGGGGGTGTAGGGGCTGGAGGAGGTTGCAGAGATAGGGAGGGGTGTAGGGACTGGAGGGGCTGACAGAGTTAGGGAGGGGGTGTAGGGACTGGAGGAGATGACAGAGATAGGGAGGGGGTGTAGGGGCTGGAGGAGGTGACAGAGATAGGGAGGGGGTGTAGGGGCTGGAGGAGGTTGCAGAGATAGGGAGGGGTGTAGGGACTGGAGGAGCTGACAGAGTTAGGGAGGGGGTGTAGGGGCTGGAGGAGTTTGCAGAGATAGAGAGGGGTGTAGGGACTGGAGGGGCTGACAGAGTTAGGGAGGGGGTGTAGGGGCTGGAGGAGGTGACAGAGATAGGGAGGGGGTGTAGGGGCTGGAGGAGGTAACAGAGTAGGGAGGGGGTGTAGAGCCTGGAGGAGGTGACAGAGGTAGGGAGGGGGTGTAGGGGCTGGAGGAGGTGACAGAGATAGGGAGGGGTGTAGGGGCTGGAGGAGGTGCTTGGGGGCTGGAGGAGTGACAGCAATAGGGAGGATAGAAGATCTGGTGGAGGATAGAGTTAGGAATAGGCAGGAACAGGGAAGGGTTTGAAAACTGAGCTGAGCTGTTAAAATCAGTGTGTGGGAAATGGAGAGCCATTGGAGGTCAGTTTACAGAGTAATGGTGAGAGAAAGGGGCTCTGTGTGAATTATGGCATTGCTGAAGAATTTGGATGGATTGCTATTTCTGGATAGTGGCATTTCTGAAAGTGAACCAGGAGAGCTGGAGGTGTTTAGCCTGGTGTTAACAACGAACTGGGTGATGACTTCCACAGCTGATGAGCTGAAGTAAAAATGAGTCGCTAATGGTATATAAACAGGATTTCCTCATGATTATACATTGATAACACAGAATCGACAATAATATAAAACTCAAATGGTAACTCTCATGGCTGGGGAATGGGAATATCTGATTAGAAAGTGACAGTGAGAATTCCTTAGGGTTGAGATTGGTGTTGAGGTATAGGGGCAGCCTCCTGTGTGAAACACAATCATTTTTGAAATCCACTTTACTCTTTTATAATTGGAGTGTTTTCACACTGTGAAACCATTTCAATCATAGTAAAACAGGCCAGCAATCTTTCAGATTAATCCATCCATAACCAGGAGACTGACAAAAAAGCAATTATTTCCCATGAGCAGAGGGCAATTAAATAAATCAGAGTGAACCTTTCATGCAGAGGTCAATTTAATCTTCGCCTCAAAACCAACACAAATTTGAACTGTCCTTGGGCAGTTTGATGTAATAGTCAGAGTGTTCTGTACTCTCTAATATTGTTTATTATATACCTGGCTGTAAATATGATTCATTTTCACAAATGATTGATGGATGAATATTGTGTAGATTTTGAGTTTTCCCTCTGTTTCCAAGCGCATGCCACTCAGTTTGCCTTGTTCACAGTCACACCACACTTGTAACTTACACAGAGAAATCAGGATTCAGATTGTGCTTTGGAAATCTTCAGCCATTCCTTTGTTGCACACTGCCTGCAATGTAGCTACGAACATGATTTTCAAAGCACACTCTGTGGTTGCTTGCTTGTTACTGCCTTTGTGAAACACTGAGTTGCTGCTGAGTGGCTACCGCATTCACTGTTAAATGAGAAACTCATGGTGCTCAGCTCAACTCCCGAGACCTGAAGGATGGTCTCCGCTGATACTCCAGGGCAGTACAGAGTGCGTACCACACTATCAGGGCCTATGTTTACATCAGTAAAACCAGAGATCCACCTGTCATCTTCGGTGAACATTGAACACCCCAAAGAGTATGTTAGAAGAGGATGGAGAGAACTTCTGCAGCAGTCTGGGCAGTATGTACTGCTGAATCAATATCACTATAGACAGGGACAGTGACTGTGGCCTTTGGGATACGTGATAGTCAATGATGGGACAGTAAGCGTCATCTCTATAACACCCCACATAGTGTCATAGAGCCGTACAGTGCAGAAACAGACCCTTCGGCCCAACTTGTCCATGTCAACCAGATATCCCAAATCAAGCTAGCCCCATTTGTCATCATTTGGCCCATATCCCTCTAAACCCTTCCTATTCATGTATCCACTCAGATGCCTTTTAACTGTTGTAATTATACCAGCCTCCACCATTTCCTCTGGCTCATACCACACACACACCACCCTCTGTGGGGAATCGGTGACTGGAGTAGAGATCGAAGGCGAGGGGAAGGCAGTTTGAAGGAGAAGTGTGGAAAGATTTTTTTCACCCAGAGGGTGATGGGAATCTGGAACTCACCATCTTGTAAGGATAGCAGGGTCAGAAACCCTCCTAACTCTCAGGAGAGTTTAGTTGTGCACTTGTGGTGCCAGTGGCTATGGGCCAGTGGAAAATGGGCTTTGAATAGTTAGGTGGTTGTTTCTGAAGGACTAAATGACCGTGTCCTGTCCAGTAGCTCTCTGTGATTCAATGATGAGGGACTGTTCTTCAGAACTGGCTCCAGTTCCCATTTAGAGTCATACTGGACTTGAAACATTAACCCTGTTGCTCTCTCCACACCTCCAGCAGTTATTGTGTCCTTGACTGAAGGAATTATTATTGATGCTGTGTTTCTCCAAAGTAGTATAGTTTGGGTTGGCTAATTCTTCGGCTTAATCTCCTCAATGGCCTATAGTTTAAAAAAAACTATCCCTTTGCATTTCGTAATAATTGCTTGGGAGAACTTAAACATTGCTAGAAGGAAGCAAGAAGCTGTATATTAGCATCCTCAGGATGTGGACACAAGAACTGGATATAAGACAAGAAACAAATAATTAATACAGCACAAGGAGAGAGTGTTAATAAGTTGGGTGTCACTGGCAACTGCTAACTGTCAATCTTAGTTCTCAGAACAGGAAGGTAGACCCTTGTAGGTCAAGGTGTTGCCATAAGAATGTGTCAGAGATTGACAGTTTCCTGTAAAAATACGAGGTATGAACAAATTCCTTGTGCCCACGTGAAACAGGATCCTATTTACTCAATATGCTAAAGATGGCCTAATCAATCAGCACCCTCTTCTTATCCTTTATAAAAACTGGTGGTCCTTTTCTCAAGATAACAAAGTGTGGAGCTGGTTGAACACAGCAGGCCAAGCAGCATCTCAGGAGCACAAAAGCTGACGTTTCGGGCCTCGACCCTTCATTAGAGAGGTCGATGGGGAGAGGGTTCTGGAATAAATAGGGAGAGAGGGGGAGGCGGACCGAAGATGGAGAGAAAAGAAGATAGGTGGAGAGGAGAGTATAGGTGGGGAGGTAGGGACGGGATAGGTCAGTCCAGGGAAGACAGACAGTTCAAGGAGGTGGGATGAGGTTAGTAGGTAGGAAATGGAGGTGCGGCTTGGGGTGGGAGGAAGGGATGGGTGAGAGGAAGAACAGGTTAGGGAGGCAGAGACAGGCTGGGCTGGTTTTGGGATGCAGTGGGTGGAGGGGAAGAGCTGGGCTGGTTGTGTGGTGCAGTGGGGGGAGGGGACGAACTGGGCTGGTTCTGAAGCCTGCTTCTTGCCTCCTAGTCCCGATGATTGCAAGACATAAAATTTTGAGTCCGTGCCTCCTTTTGGCAATGTTTAAGCCTGATGTTTACAGTTCAAGTTTACTGTATGAGCTGTGTCAGTCTTTGCTCACAACTCCGTCTGACGGTAAAGTTTCTCCCAACAAGAGCATCCTGAAAGGTATTTAAAACAGAGATAGTAGGAGCTGCAGATGCTGGAGAATCTGAGATAACAAGGTGTAGAGCTGGATGGACACAACAGGCCAAGCAGCATCGTAGGAGCAGGAAAGCTGACGTTTCGGGTCTAGACTCTTCTTCTTTTTTGAAGAGGGGCCTAGGCCTGAAACGTCAGCTTTCCTGCTCCTCCGATACTGCTTGGTCTGCTGTGTCCATCCAGCTCTACACCTTGTTATCTCAGGTATTTAAAACACCTCTGATGCGCCATGTCACTCCTCAGGAATGTTAATGGGTAAAACTCTGCATGAAGGAGACATCAAGAAAGACCTTTAAAGTCACTGAAATCAACCATAGGGCTGCAGGAAATACACAGGAAGATCCTAAAACACAGCCATGTGATAATGATGAGGTAATCTGTTCACATTAGTGTTGTTTGAAGTTTATTGGCCAAGACTGAGGCAAATCTCTTACTCCAGTTCAAAGTAATTCTGTGTGAACTTCTCCATCCACTTGAGGAAGAAGGGGACTTCTTGGCTTTTGTTGGCACCTTTGACAGTGTGGTACTCTGTTGGCATTGTACAGGGAGAACATTCCTGTTTGTATTACTATACCCTAGTGAAGGCATGCTTTCAGAAAACAAAGAGATCGGCATCATTGACAGTTCTCCCTTTTGGTCTTCCACGTCACTTCTTTCTAGCTTATAGCCTCCTTGCTAACATGTTTATGTGTGAATCAGCCTGTGTTCATTGAGAACACCGAATGGAAATTTCTAAATATGGATCACCAGTTGTGTTTTTTTGACCAAGCAGGTGTGGGGGAGCTTTATGTTACAATCCTCATTGTATCTATCACCAGAACAGAATGTCACTTGTCCAGGAGATTGAAAAGCAGAATATTAAAGACACCGGTAAAAAGTTTACAAATCATTTCATTGTTGAGGTGCGAAAGCTCCAGTTCATAACAAAAAAGATCTAATTCCAAGAATAACTTCTTCTGCAAAGAAGTGTAAATCCATGGGAGATTATAATTGTCGGTAAGTCTCATATCTGCGCGCAATTTCACAGAATCATGAACACGTTTTGGAAAAGGAATGCGTAAGAATCTGGACCCCAGAGTGATATCATAGCCAACACAATCTCTTTGATCACACAGGAATATTAACAAACAACTTTACTGCTGCTGTTACATCTATCGTTAGCTCCATGTGGGTTTATGAATGAGTATTAGAGCACTGCTTATTATTTATTGGGAATGGCTCAGTTAGCTTGGACAGCTGTTTTGCAATGCAGAGTGATGCCAGCAGTGTGGGTCCAAATGCAATTTTTATTTCAAAAATATTCTTTATTCAGGAGAGAAAAAATATACATACAAAGTCACTAAAGCGGCTCGGTTCCGTCCAGTAACAAATGAAGAAAACAAACAAACATTGGAAACGATAACAGATGTTGCTGGAAAAGCTCAGCAGGTCTGGCAGCATCTGCGGAGAGGAGCCAGAGTTAACGTTTCGGGTCGAGTGACCCTTCCTCAGAACTGGGGACCCAAGTCATTAAATCTGATTTCTCTGCACAGACGCTGCCAGAGCTGTTGAGCTTTTCCAGCAATTTTTGCTTTTGTTTCTGATTTACAGCATCTGCAGCTCTTTCAGTTTTTAAACAAATATTAGAGTTTTATGCCAACCAACAAACAAACCTGGGGCATTTGTTACTTGTACATGACTGTATTTACGTACATTTAAGCACACGACGGGGCCTGATAACTGAACGGACCCCACTTAACTTCAGCAGGAAGACCTCAGACAGAGGCCTTTCCCCACTGCCCCTTGGCAGTAGCTGCCCCAAGCTTTAGTGTGTTCCTCAGCAGGCAGTCCTGAGCCTTGGAATGTGCCGGTCTGCCACACTCACTCCTTGTTGTGGAAGACCAACATGTTTTGGGCAGACCAACAAGGTTCAGTTAATGTACCGGCTGAGTTTATCATGAAATGCTTACCTTCTCAATCTCTGCCCCTTTGCTCGAGCTCTGAGATGAGAGTGTGGGACTGTGATGAGTCTACGCCCTGTGAGCTTGATGAATCGAATACAATCAGGTTATAATTTCACCGACAGGTGAGAGTTTCTGACCAAGTCATTTTGAACTTCTACAATCAGCTCATTACCTTCACTGATTCAAGGTCCAAATCAGGTCACTGTTGGGAGTCAAAGCATGGATCAGGTTTTCTGAGGAAGGATTACAGAAATGAATCTGGAATTCAGTTAGCCTGGTGACAGTCCATTAGTTGGTGTGGAGAACATGTTAGTAAAAACCCAAATATTTGCTAATGTTCTTATAGAGAATGGAACCTCAATTGTGGACACAGTAATTGGGGCACTGATTGGAGATTATCCTTGGGGGGGTTGGGGGGGGGTGCAGTGCAGGCACATGAGTGATGGATTGGGATGTGAGGAGGTTGAGAATCACTGATTGAGTGCCTACCTCCGAGGAGCAATCGCAGATATCTGAGGGAGGGTATCTTACTGTGGGGAGGTGAAGAGAAGCGACGGGCAGAGGGCAGTGTTGAGGGGCAACAGCAGCAATGATTGGCAGAGCGGATTGGGGTACAAGAATGTGGTTGAGATGCCCATCAGTGACCAGTAGTTGTCCACCACCTAAACATAAGGGCATTCAGTGCCCAAATTTTGAAGGGCAATTTTCACTTGTATTGCTGTGGTAGGGTAATAATGCCTGGAGAGGTATTTCATGGCTGAGGGAACAATCAGTTTCTACGTATTATCTTCATGCAACTTTACTTTGAAGTCTATACATCATCCACAGTATTGAGATGTATGTGCCAGAGAAGGCATTCTGCTGTCTATTCTTGGTCTGGCCTGTGTGTGACTCCAGGTAGTAATGTTGTTGATTGGCCGAGCAGGCTGTTCAGCTTAAAGGGCAAACAGGGATGGGCAACAAATGCCTGTGACAGCTACATCCCATGAATGAATAAAGCAAAAAGAAAAGCCCATTTCATCCCCAGTGCAGCTAACATATGCAATGGCCTGTGTGTACTTTACAAAGGCCATCAGTTTATATCAACCCAGGAATACTCCTGTGCATAAGAACACAGGGCCCTGTTTGAAAATAGCAATGCAAAGGGCTCCTGGTGGATGTTGCCTCACCATCCCTGCACTGGGTCAGAAGCAAGTCTGCCAGAGGCTCCAGGTCCTGGTCTGTATGATTTGCTTTAGACATGCCGTTCCATTGGTTTGGCCCTCCAAGCATGTGCCATTCCGTACTAAAACTGTCTTCACTTACAGGACCCATATCTCTCTATTCCCTTCCTAGTCATGTATTCATCCAGGACCCTCTTGAATGCTGCTCTTGTGTCTGCTTCCACCACCTCCCCTGGCAGCGTGTTCCAGGCACTCACCACCCTATGTGTGAAAAACTTACCTCGCACATCTCTTTTAAATTTCTCCAGGCAACGTCCTCTCCAAAGCATCCACATCCTTCTAGTAATGTGATGACCAGAACTGTAGACAATATCCCATGTGTGGCCCAACTAAAGTTTTGTAAAGCTGCAGATTAACTTGTCTATGCTTATACTCAATTCCCCTCCCGATGAACGCAAGCAAGCTACAGGTCCTTTTTACTATCTTATCTACTTAAGCTGCCACCTATGGACCTGCACACCCAGATCCCTCTGCATATTTCTTGCCCGTCCCCAGTTGCCCCTTGAGAAGGTGACAATGAACTGCCTTCTTGAACCACTGCAGTCTGTGCGGTGAAGGGGTACTACTCATACCATGATCTAATTGAATGGCGCAGCAGATTCAAGGGGCTGAATGGTCTCCTCTCGTTCTTATGCTCCATCCCTACTAGCTGTGGAGAGTTAACTAACTTCCTCCAAGTTGTGGCCAAATGCTTTGGAAATGTATCCCGAGGCTTGATTGACATTATTTACTGCAAATTTGCATTCGAATGGGCATTTTCAGTAAGTCATTTCGAAATGCACGCAAATAATTTTGAAATGTGTTCTGTCAAATTCCTGAGATTGTTGTGAACCACGTGCTTTTATTGCAGGCCATTTGTCTCCTGTTTATTATTAATACGCACAGAGTCAATTTATCTTAAATCAACAGCCAGCAAGCAGCAGTGCATTTATTGGTTAGAAACTTTGCAATCAGCATTTGGCAGAATCTTTTGTCGCACAGGTCACAAACTACCTGCTATTTTGTAAGCTGTATCCTGTCATTCATTTTGAACTAACTCTGATCGTCATTGGAAACAGGTTATAGGGAGAAGATGGGAGAACGGTACTTGTTAAATTGTGCGCTGGGAAAGCAGGTGCAAGAAGCTGTGTAGCCTCCTGCTGTCCCTGATAATTCTGTGACCTTATGAACAAGCCACAGCAGATATTTTACTTGCTAATTGCATCCAACCTGCTGAACATAATAAAGACAGTCTCATGGATTGCAGGAGTTCAAGAGGATTAATGTCACTTTCTGGGTTGCTGCTAGTTCTTGTTTTATTCATTCATAGGACATGGACAGCAGACGCTGAGCCTTCAGTCTCGGTGACCCACGTAGAATCATAACATAGAATGTTACAGCAAGGGAGGCCAATTAGCCCATCGAGTCTGTACCAAAAGTTGAGAAAAGCTTCCCAATTAGTTTTACTCCCTAGTTCTATCTGCGGATCCCTGTAAAATGTTCCCCTGTCGTGTACTCACCTGATTCGCTCGATCAACATTTCATTTAAAACTGCTCTTTGAAGCAGCTCTTTCCAGTTTGTGATAAAGGGGACACACCACAACTGGTCCCTGCTTTCTTTTGCCAAATCCCTTCGATATGTTTACTAGTTTCTCTGTTGTGAAGCCAGTTCTTCCTTGCTGTTTGAAAACAACCCTCCCTGGTCTTACATGTTTTGATCAAATTTCCAATGTGGCTTTGGTTCATCACGTCCTTCCAGGTCCAAAATTTTGAACTGAAAACACAGAGGTTGCTTAGCTTGTCCTGCATTAATGTAGGAAATACATAATCTCAAATATCAGTATGCAGTTCAACATCTATTCATGAACTGTACATGAACTTTGAAGAGATACCTACACCACACTGACCTCTTCATGTCCGCTCTAATTTTAAAAAGGTGAATGGTCTGGCAACACATATAGTACCCTTGGCTATAGCTTGTTGGTAACTGAACTGTTTGGTGGAGGTGGAAGGCTGTTTAGATTTTCATGTTAGTATTCCCTTCCTTCTGATGGCCTCCTTTCCCCCCAGGGCCTGACGAAGCGTCTACAGATGTGAAAATTGCCTTATTTCTGGGTGCAAGCCAGGTTTGTGAGTGACTTCACCCTGACCTCTACCACAAGCACTTTCTCCAGAGGGAGACTGGCCGGCCTTTCCCCATAGGAGCACAGCCTCAGAGTAAAGAGAAGACCTTTTAGAACAGAGATAAGGAGAAACTTGTTCGGCCAGAGAGTGGTGAGTCTATGGAATTCACTGCCACAGGAGGCTGTGGAGCCCGGGTCATTGAGTACATTTAAGACGGAGATAGATAGGTTCTTGATTGTTAAAGGATCAAAGGTTACAGGGACAAGGCAAGAGAATGGGTTTCACAAATTGATCAGCCATGATTGTATGGCCTAATTTCTACTTCTATGTCTTACAGCTTTACAGCTGCCTGGCTAAATAGTGAAACCAAAGTTTACATCAAGGTTTCAATGCATTGCATCATGCCCTGTCGTGACTAAGAGCAGGAAGAGGCCAATCAGCCCCTCATACTTGCTCCACCTTTCCATCAAATTCTGACCTTTCTTAAAGAGTCAAGCACATTGCTGGTGTCACTGGCCAGCTAGACCAGGTAAGGGTGGCAGATTTTCCTCCTGGAAGGACATGAGTGAACTGGATGGGCTTTTATTTATATTCAGGGATGGTTTGCAGGCTGCCATTGCCAAGGCCAGCGCCAGTTTGAGATTTTAACTGGACATTAACGCCATTTACTTTGTTTCAGATGCACACCCCTTGATTCTTGACTTCGCAAAACTCTGCCAATGACAGTTTTCAAAGTTTCAATTAACCCACCCACAGCCTTTTGTGATTGGCAGTTACCGGAGACGTGTTTCTGGTGTAGGGGCCTTTCTCTCCTTCTAACATTGCATCTTTTTGTTCTTGGCTTCCCACCAATGTGAATAATCTCTCTAAATCTTCTCGATCAATTTATATTTGAAACACCTCAACCAAAGAGACGCACAGAGTCAAGAAGAGGGTTACAATGGAAACAGACCCTTCAGTCTGGCTTGTCCATGCCGATGGGTATCCTAAACTAATCTAGTCCCATTTGTCAGATTGGGCCCATATCCCTTTCAACCCTTTTCTTTCATATACTCATTCCGATGCCTTTTAAATGCTGTAATTGTACTAGTCTCCACCATTTCCTCTGGCAGCTCGTATAAATCATAGATCATAAATCATAGAATCCCTCCAGTGTGGAAACTGGCCCTTCGGCCCAACAAGTCCACACAAACCCTCAAAGCGTCCCACCCAGAACTGTAATCCACTGAATCTTCATATCCCTGAACACTATGAGTAATTTAGCATGGACAATCCACCTCACCTGCACATCTTTAGACTGTGGGAGGAAACCCACGCAGACACGGGGAGAATGTGCAAACTCCACACAGACAGTCACCCTCACCCTTCTATCTACTTCTGAAATCTAAGCGAAATCTAATTCAGGCAATCTATTGCTCCCTGTCAACATTCTGGAGAATCAGTGCTGCTTTTTGGCCCTTAGTGGGAAAAGACGTTCTTTAATATTATCAACATCAAATTTTAAAAATGCTGTTAAAAAGCATTGCATTGTAGTGGATGGGGGGGCTTTCAGTAACCCTCTGAATTCTGGGATAGCCTAAACTCCATAGCTGTACATTCACTAAAACAGGAACACAAGGCTCACTGCGCATAATTTCCACAATTCAACAGATTGTTGGGGGTGGGGGGAAGTGAAGCCTTCATTACCTCAGAATTTTGCAAGGGAGTTTCCAGACAATGAGACACTTTTGTGATTTGGTTTGTTTTGATTTATTATTGTCACATGTACCAAGGTACAGTGAAAAGTTTTGTTTTGTGTGCAGTACAGGCAGATCATAGCATTCAAGTTGCATTAGGGTAATAGAACAGAGCAGGGAATATAATGTTTTGGCTGTATAAAAGGTGCTTAAAGAGTAACATCAACATTAAATTTAAAATTCGAGTTGTCCATACAGAAGTCTAGTAACAGCAGGGAAGAAACTGTTCTTGAATCAGCTGGTACATGTGTTTAAGCTTTTGTATCTTCTGCCTGATGGATAAAGGTCGGAAGAGATTATAACCAGGATGGGAGGGGTCCTTGATGATGTTGGCTGCCTTCCCGAGTCAGTGAGAAGTACAGATGGAGTCAACAAATGGAAGGTTGGTTTGCCTGATGGACTGGGCTGTGTTCACAACTCTCTGTAGTTTCTTACAGCACTGGGCAGAGCAAGTGCCAAGCCATGAATTGTCATGCGAGGAGGAGTGTGATAACAAAAGCACATGCAGCAAGAACCCACAGTTGACAATTAAATAACTAGCTAGGTAATTAATGTTGAATATTCACCCTTCTTTGAAATAGTACGGGTGTTTCTTTTACACCCACATGAGAGGGCAGACCGACGCCAGTTTAATAGTTGGTCCAAATGACACGACAGCACTCCCTCAGCACAGCAGGGGTATTTTTCAAGACAGGAGTACCTCCTACTACATCCAGGTACTCAGATAGTAATGTGGGAAAAGAGAAGCAGGATGGAGCTGGAGAATAGGGAGAGGGATACTTTGATGGCCAGTCCGGCATGTCACCAACCCAGGAACAAAGCAGACGGGGCTTCTGAAGTGTGACCCTAACATTTATGCCCTTCCCCCGTCCCCACACCACCCCACCCACCACAACCCCTCCAGAGCTGGCAACGCCAATTGCAACATTCACACATGGGCCCATCCCATCCTCAGCCAATTGAGATCTGATGCTGAAGTGTGGTCTGAGCCCTAGCAGCCTATGTGCTGTGTTTATGGCAATCTGTAGCTGTTAGCCACACTCAGAGTCTATCATTGTGAGCCATCAGCAGAGAGGTAGAAATAAGCAATGCATCAGAATGATGAATGCGGCCTCATTATACAAAGCCTGGCCCTGGCTTATCTCGTTCTTGAGTCAAGGGCTCTAGCATTCCCTCTTATTGCTTACTGGAAGTACTTCTCTGCATTCTTATCATTGCAACTAAATCAGACAGTTCAGGCCTGTCAATGGAGCTGAGAAAGAGGTCAAAGGTTATGGTTGTGGCTTTGGGGAGCCTGCACGAAGGTCAACACTGGAATATATAGAAAAAAGGTTTCGAAGCCAACTTTTTATCACAGCATGCTCCTTTTACTGTAATACATCTAAAACACAGACCCTATTTATTGGGTGCCTTAATACAAGGGAAGTTTGGTTTTGTCCTTAAGGCAGAGGAGTTGTAAGGGAGGATTTAACAGGAGCATTGACAATTATGTGGGGGTTTTGATCTAGTCAGGGTGGGGGGTGTGGTGGTGGGTAGGGGAATATTGTTTCCAGTGGCAAGAGGTTCAGGAGACAAGGGGCACTGATTTAAGAAAGTTGGCAAAAGAACCAGAGAGCCAATTTTCAAAAGGGAATTGGGGAAATGTTCAAAGGGAAAAAGATTTGAAGGGATATGGGGGAAGAGCAGACAATGAGAAATAATTTATTCCAAGGGGCTAGCATGGGGATGAGGGGCAAATTACCTCTTTCTGTCCTGTTTGATGCTATGAGCTAGTGTGGGGACACATACACACATACATCACATGTAGAGCCAATATCTAACTATTTCAATCAACATGTGACACTGCAGGGCAGACAGGGTGTATCTAAACAGCCTCCATGCAAGAAGAACTCCTGCTTGAAACTATCACAAAACAGCTGGGTAAAACAGGATTATTCTTCCAGTGAAAGGCAGGAAGTAAAAGGGAGTTACACAATGCCAAGTTACTTACTACAGGTTCACCGGGGGATGTAGGAGGGAAAACTCAATCATGAAAATGTCAGCCCTTGACATGAAAGCTGAATTCAACCAATTGTGGTGTCAAGGGGCTTTAGCAAAACTGGAATCAATGGGTATTGGGGGCAAATTCTGTGCTGTTGGAGTCATACCTGACACATAGGAAGATGGTTGTCTTTGTTGGAGGTCGGTCATCTCAGCTCCAGGGCATCTCTGCAGGAGTTCCTCAGGGTAGTGTCCTCGGTCCAACCTCCTTCAGCTGCGTCAGCAATTACCTTCCTTCCTTCATAAGGTGAGAAGTGGGGATGTTCGCTGATGATTGCAGAATGTTCAGCACCATTCACATCTCCTCAGATACTGAAGCAGTCCATCCCTGCCAAAAGAAGGGTATTATCAAATAGGAGAGGGTTCAGAAACAATTTCCCAAGATGTTGCCAGGACTGGAGGGTTTGGGTTATAAGGAGTGGCTGGATAGAACATCGAACATAGAACATTACAGCACGGTACAGGCCCTTCGGCCCTCGACATTGCACCAACCTGTGAAACCAATCTGAAGCCCATCTAACCCACACTATTCCATTATCATCCATTCGTTTATCCAATGACCATTGAAATGCCCTTAAACTTGGTGAGTCTACTACTGTTGCACGACTTTTTTTCACTGGAGTGTAAGAGGGTGAGTGTTGACTTTATGGAGGTTTATAAAATCATCAGGGACATGGATAAAGTGAATAGCGAAGATCTTTTCCCTAGGTTTAGCGAGTCAAAGCTAGGGACCATATTTTTAAGAGTTGAGGTGAAAGATTGAAAATGGACCTAAAGGGCATCCTTTTCCCACAGATGGTGGTGCATGTATGGAATGAACTGGCAGTGGTAGATGCAGGTACAGTTACAATATTTAAAAGACATTTGGATAGGTACATGAATAGGAAAGATTGAGAGGGATAACAAAGTGTGAGGCTGGATGAACACAGCAGGCCAAGCAGCATCTTAGGAGCACAAAAGCTGACGTTTCGGGTCTAGACCCTTCATCAGAAAAAAGATTGAGAGGGACATGGGTCAAATTAGTCAAGTGGGACTAGTTTAGTTTGGGAAAGTTGGTCAAAGTTGGACCAAAGGGTCTGTTTCTGTGCTAATGACCCTATCGATCTGTTTCCATTCAATCCTGCACCAGCGCAGTGTTGAAATATATTTTCTGTTGGGTGTACAGCACCTCTCATAAGTTCTGAAGAACAGTTCTGACATAAGGCAGCTAACCTGATTGTGCCCTTTTAAAGTCACCGGTCACATGCAGCCAGCAGGACGATTACCTACACAGGGCCTGAGGGCATTCAGAGTTCAATTGCTGCATAATTTGCCTGTTGGAACATTCTTGCAACTGTTGGCTTATTAAACAACCAACAAAAGGCAGTGACTGTCTTAATGTGGGGTTCAGATAACCTCAAGGTATTTCTTCAAACAGTATTCTTTTTATATTGTAGACAGAGGATCTTGCAACAGACATCCCTGTCCTTTGCTGCAGTCCTTCAAACTTTATGGCAGAGTCTCTAGCACGTGACTTCTGAGGTCACAGTTAGATCACAGCATACCTCAGAAATTCATCTGCACGTTCACCAAACCCCAAGGCTACAGTCAGTGAATTGACGTGCAGGTTAGTTCTGTAACAACTCCAATTGATCAAAATGGTATGTGACACTGTACTCATGAATATGGAGAAATAATATTTTAGGAATTTTCAGATGAGTGTTTGATGTGTCTGTTTTGATTTCCTTCAGTAGTTTAACAAGCATTCAAATAAACAGGCTAAATCATCAACTACAGCCGTAAAACAACGAATATGACTAAACAGATAAACCTTTAGTTTGCTATTATGACTCCCTCCACAACATTTACACCACTGACAGATCTCCAATTTTATTCCCATTGCCAGCTCCCTTACATTGAATCCGTGTGGCATAGAAACAGGCCATTTGGCCCATCGAGTCCATGTTGTATTTGCAAAATCCCACTTGCTGCTACCACTGTAATTTCCCCTAGTGTTTCTGCCTGATAATTCCCAATACTGCACCACCCTCCGAAGAGCATCCCACCAAGACTCACCTCACCCCCATCCCCACTGAACCCTGATCCTTGTAACCCTGCATTTCCCATGGCTAATTCACCTAACCCACACATCCCTGAACACTGTGGGCAACTTAGCATGGACAATCCACCTAACTTGTGCATCTTTGGACTGTGGGAGGAAACCGGAGCACTGGGAGGACACCCTCACAGACACGGGGAGAACGTGCAAACCCCAGGCAGAGAGGCGGCCGAGGGTGGAATCGAACCCAAGTCCCTTGCACTATGAGGCAGCAATGCTAACTGCTGAGCCACTGTGTCAGAAAATTATGGATTTAAGCATTTTTAACCCTATAGAAGGCACAGTATTGGGAGCTACCAGGCAGAAAAAGCGGGGAAAGTGGGCTTTTGCATATTCAATGTGGATTATCTGGGCAGTTATTCCATTGGTAGATGACAAGGTGCGGAGCTGGATGAGCACAGCGGGACAAGCAGCATCTTAGGAGCAGGAAAGCTGATGTTTCAGGCCTAGACCCTTCATCAGAACACTATGCCATTGCCATTAGTGGGACCTTGCTGTGCATAAATAGGTTTTGCATTCCCCACATCACAGCAGTGACAGCATCACAAATATATTTCATCAGCTATAAATCATTTTCAGTGTTTGGGCTGGTTAAGTGGGTGTTTACTGCCCACCTCTTAAATTGTGAGCCATGTCACTGCAATCTAAGATAGAGACTAGGGGGATACCTTTCTACTGAGTTGCAAACGGACTGTATTTGCAGTCAACAATGTTGAACAAAGCTGCAGCAATAGTTTGCATTTGTACTGCGTCCATATTGTGTTAAGACCCTCTGACGGTGCTATACAGAAGAGTTATCAAATAGAACTTGATGCTGAGCCAACTGTGTCTAAAGGATGAAAGAGGTTTACAGAGGGAATTCCAGAGCTTAGAGCCCAGGCACGTGCAAACTCATCTGCCAAAGTTTGGAAATCAAGGAAGTTTGAAAGGCCTGACACAGGAGCAGGGACATTGATAAAGGTTGTAGAAAGTGCTGGTAGTTCCAGAGGTAGGGAGGGGGTGTAGGAGCTGGATGTGGTTCCAGAGATAGGGAGGGCTTAGGGGCTGGAGGAGGTGCTAGTGATAGAGAGAGGATGTAGGGATGGAGGAGATGACAGAGATAGGAAGGGCGTGTAGGGGCTGGAGGAGGTGACAGAGATAGGGAGAGGAGTAGGGGGTTGAGAAGGTTACACTGGAATTGAGAAGCAAGTTGGAGATTTTTAAATATTTTACACCATCTGAGCAGCATTGTGAACCACTTTGGCTAAGGTCACAGAGAGTAAAAATGATGCCGAATTGGTCACCCGATGGTATTTTGTAATACACCTCCCAGTCTTAATTGTTATTACAGTGCAGATTGTAAAATAAACCACTGCCATGATTCACACTTACATAATTTGATCTATTCTTTGGCCTCAGAATTATTTGACCAACATTTTTCAGTGGTTTACGTACTCTGTATAAATCAACTTAATATCATTTCAAACCATCTATTTTTACATCTGCTCAAAGCGCTTCATTCTAAATCTGTAAAGATGTTTGACTCTGTCATTCTTAAGCTATTGGCTCAAATCTTTGAATATTTTCATGAAAACAAGCCGAGCAGTTCTGGGGAATAGCCTTTCCTTACCTAAAACAAAAACAGAGATTGCTGGAAAAACTCAGCAGGTCTGGCAGCATCTGTGCCGAGAGAAGCAGAGTTAACGTTTCGGATCTGGTGACCCTTCCTCAGAACTGGAAAAGGAGACATAGACCCTTCTGAATGATTGGATGTCAAAAACACTGATGATATCAAACTCGGGAAAGGGTGTGAGATGGGCACAGCGCGCTTAGGAAAATGGTAATTAGAAGTAAAGAACAGGATTGAGCCTACCTCATGGTCTGTAGAAAGGATATTATTAAACTGGAAGGAGTGCAGAAAAGATTTACTGGGATGCTACCTGGTCTGGAGGGTTTGAGCTAAAAGGAGAGTTTGGATAGGCTGGGGCTTTTCTCCCTGGAGCATAGGAGACTGAGGAGTGGCCCTTATGGAGGCCTATAAAATCATGTGTGGCACAGACAAAGTAGATAGTCAACAGTTTTTCCCCAGGGTAGGGGAGTCTAAAACTAGAGAGTACATGTTTAAGGTGAGAGGGGAGAGATACAAAAGGATCCAGAGGGACAATATGTTCACGCGGGTGGGGGTGAGTATCTGGAACAGGCTGCCAGGGGGAATGGTGGAAGTGAGTACAATTTCATCGTTTTAGAGACATTTGGACAGGTATATGGTTGGGATAGTAGGGAGGAACATGGACCAAGTGCAGGCAAATTAACTCGATTAATTGTGAAAACAGGGCAATATGGATATGTTGGGCCGAAGGGCCTGTTTCCACACCGGAGACCACAACGACTTCATGACTAATCAGTGGGATTGTCACTTTAAAATCATGAGGCTGCCAGATCAACAACGACAACAGCTTTCATTTACATAACACCAGCAGTGGGTGACTGAGGGCCATTGGTGTTAGAAATTGTATAGACCGAATGAAGAAACTATTCCACCTCTGCACTTTACTGGCTTTCTCCCACATTTGGGAGGAATGACCAGAGTAAATTTCTCATTAATTCCTGAAGATTACTAAGAAGAAATAGCCCAAAGTTTGGAAGAAACTTACGTTTTGCACCAGGAAATGATCAGAGTAGCTGATTGAGTCTAAACCTTTATAACAATTAAAGAGTTTGAGGATAATTGCTGTGTTTGAGGGTGAAAGCAGGAATGTTGTGATATAAAATTCAAGGCCCAGGAGAGAAAAGCATTTGTCTAAGTCTGTGAATCCTCAATATTTCTTTCATTGATGTTTACCCATTTGCACAACGGAATGGGAGTTATGCTGTCCTCCCACAGCTTATCGGCGATCAATAATAGTATTATCTCAACATTTTCTGTTTATTCTTTATTGGATCCTTTCTCCAAGCACATAAAAATGATTTATTGCTATCCTAAAAAATCTCATACACATTTAATCTTCAACCTCTGTCATGTCGACAGTAAAATTCCAGAGTCCAATACAGACTACAAAAGACTCTTTAGGGCAAAGCTGTCTGCACAAAACTGTCTGCAGGGATAGATTATTTGGGTCATAAAAACTTGGGAGAAAAATTAAGTGGGTTGCTGATTTGCTTTCGGTCCAATTACATTATCACAGGAATTCCAATTTCCTCTCTTCACACAACCTGTTAATGGAACGTTCTCCCACATTGTGAAACCTCACAGCTCACACTCAGAATGTACCTAAATCCATCAGTAGTAGACAATTCCACTCACACTGAGTCACTGCCAGCACTTTTCAGTTAGAAACAGCTTAGCTTTGTAGGTAATGATTGGAGTTAGCCTTTTGTCAGTATTACAGTACTGAAGACAACATGAAAAGATTAAAACACTCAGTGCATTTCCAATATAGGGTACCAGATTATTAGTGATTTGAAGTTTAGCCCTTAGACCAACATAAATATGTTTCAGGGAAGGGAGGAGTAAAGGTCAGCTTGACTTGGAACATATCTCTTTTGATATTTCCCCATATTACACAGTGTGTGGAGTTTGTGAAAGTAGGAAGTGCATTTTGATGATGCCAGTTGCCATTAGGACAGTACTGGAGCCAATCTTCACTCAGTATTGCATTTATTTACAGGGTGGAATATTGCGGACACGTTTTACCTAACTCAAACACACCAAGCTTCTGTGTCTGTTCCTACTCTGTTAAATCTCATAAAAGCCCAAGTAAATCAATTATGGCAGCCCCTTAAAGGGGGCATATGGATTGAGACTATCTCCACCTGGGTACCACAAGTCACTTCACTCCAGTTTCAAGCCTATTTCGATGAAGGCCAAAGGCTGTTATGTACATCCCCCACAGTAGCTGCAAGATGTTAGCAGCTGGAACCAGTTCTGGTTATGTTAGCAGCACGATGAGTATATCAATCCAGATAAACACATCCACAAGTGAATTAAAGGGAAAACAGATTTCTCCTCATTACCCACAAGTACCGATCCTTCACAGCTTTTACATTCGGCTGTGAGTGATTCTGGGCTTTTTGTTTTGCACAATCTACCCAAACTTCCTCATCTTTTCACACCTGCTTCAGTGAAATCTCTGCTGTTCTCATGACGATAGCCCCAGCTTCTCATGTGGTTGTGCGAATGATTGGGACTTACACCAGTTCTTAAATTCACAGCCACTACTTGCACTAGGTTCCTTGTGATTCAGAGGACTTCTTTTTTTCATTTGTCCTCACTGTTAACCCTAAAGTGTTTTTCAGTATTTTTGGGAGCATCACGGATTGAACAGAAACTGGTCGAGTGGGTGT
The DNA here is from genome assembly GCF_030684315.1 of Stegostoma tigrinum. Taxonomy (NCBI): domain Eukaryota; kingdom Metazoa; phylum Chordata; class Chondrichthyes; order Orectolobiformes; family Stegostomatidae; genus Stegostoma; species Stegostoma tigrinum. Next base: position 20,745,798 of record NC_081388.1, read on the forward strand.
GATTAGTAGATTCACAGCTCATGCATTAAAGCAGATCTCATTAAAGTAATTCTTTGATGAGATGACCAAACACGTGGATGAGGGTAGAGCAGTGGAAGGGTATACATGGATTTAAATAAGATATTTGATAAGGTTACCCATGGCAGGCTCGTGTAGAAAATAAGGAGGCATGGGATAGGGGGGGAAATGTGGCAGATTGGATTCAGAATTGGCTGACCCTTAGAGGACAAAGGATGGTCGTGGATGGAATATATTCATCATGGTGCTCAGTTACGAGTGGCATACCACAAGGAATTATTCTGGATCCTCTTCTATTTGTGATTTTTATAAATGATTTAGATGAAGGAGTGGAAGGGTGGGTTAGTAAGTTCACGGATGATACGAAGGTGGGTCGAGTTGTTGATAGTGTGGAGGGCTATTCTAGGTTACAAAGGGACATTGATAGGATGCAGAGCTGGGCTGGGAGATGGTAGGTGGAGTTTAATCCTGAAAAGTGTGAGGTAATTCATTTTGGAAGGACAAACAAGTAAGCAGAATACAGGGTTAACAGAAAGATTCTTGGAAGTGTGGAGGAGCAGAGGGATCTTGGGATTCATGTCCACAGTTCCCTGAAAGCTGCCACCTAGGTGGATAGAGTTGTTAAGAAGGTGTGGTGTATTAGCTTTCATTAATAGAGGGATTGAGTTCAAAGACGTGAAGTTATGCTCCAGCTATACAAAAGCCTGATTCAGCCACATCTGGAGTATTGTGTCCAGTTCTGGTCGCCTCATTATAGGAAAGATGTGGAAACGTTGGAAAAGGTGCAGAGGAGATTTACCAGGATGTTGCCTGGAATGGAGCGAAGGTCTTATGAGGAAAGGTTGAGACAACTAGGCCTTTTCTTTTTAGAACGACAAAGGATGAGAGGTGACTTGATAGAGGTGTACAACATGATCAGAGGTATAGATAGAGTAGACAGCCAGAGAATTCTTCCTAGGATGGCGGTAGCTATTACGAGGGGGCATAATTTTAAAATGAGTGGAGGTAGATATCGGGGAGATGTCAGAGGAAGGTTCTCTACTCAGAGAGTGGTAGAGGCATGGAACGCATTGCCGGAGAGGGTAGTGGAGTTGGCCTCATTAGAGAGGACTATGGACGCTAGTATAAGGTGGGGGGGAGGTTAGATAAACCTTAGGTTTAGGGACAAAGTTCGGCACAACATCGTGGGCCGAAGGGCCTGTACTGTGCTGTACTGTTCTATGTTCTATGTTCTATGAACTATGTTCAAAGAAAGAATGCAGAAGCGACAACCATCCCACACAAACCCATCCCATCCTATCCCTGTAACTCTGTATTTCCTATGGCCAATACACCCAGCCTGCACGCCCCTGGATACAACAGCATGGCCGATCCACCCTAACCTGCACATCTTTGGACTGTGGGAGGAAACTGGAAAACCCAGAGGAGACCCATGCAGACACGGGGAGAATGTGCAAACTCCACACAGACACAGTCACCCAAGGCTGGAATCGAGCCTGGGTCCTTGGCACTGTGAGGCAGCATGCCAGCCTTACCCAACCTTGTCTCCCTTCATCTAGAATTGCCCAACACTTGCCAGCCCACAATATGGGTGTCATCTCCAAATATGACTTTTAATTTTGTTTTTGCTTGTTTTTCTTGTGTAAGATTCAAACAATTTTTTCAAATCTGATCTCATCAAAACTCTAACAAATAGACAGCCTGTTGTCCAAAACATTCTTTACATGCTCAAAATAAGTTATGAATACCCAAGAGTGAATGTTAAGGAAATGATTAAATGTGGATTTGCAAAGTGAAGTTAACTGGCATAATTCATACAGACAATCTTTATGTTTAAGAGCCAATGCTTCAATTAACTGTATAGTTAGAATATTAAAAATAACATGGGCCATTCCAGACCTTTTTGTTTTCCAAGCAAGACAACAGCTCCTTTGTTCTTTAATTTCCTGATGGTTTCATGTTCTCGCCTGGTCAGCAAACTCAGTTTGTACTCAACCCGCGAGATTCCATCACCTGTCTGCCTGAGCCGCCCATCTCACTTGTCCTCACCGTACGCCGGCCAATCAGAAAACAGACACGTTCATTACCCATAAGTCCAAAAACCATTGGAGCAGAAGTAGGCCATTCAGCCCATCGAATCTACTCTGCCTTCGGTGAGGACTTTCAGCAGCCAGTTAAACAATTTCTTATTGAGAACTTTTCTAACCAGTAAGTAGAAGTCTTTGAGGGGATTGAGGCAAGTGCACAATTCTTTATTTCATTCTCAAAGGTTTTCTCACAGTGCTCACTGGGCAGTCAATCTTCACTCGGTAGGTCAAGCATGAAGGCAGCTCCATTCCTCGGGAAGCCCTGCAGTTGGTGACGTTTTGCGGACGTTGTCTCCAGGTTTATGAGCTATCACAAGCCATTAGGAAGTATTCTCAGCTCTAGGTATCTAACTGGTCCACACTCGTGTCTGAGGGGACACCTGAATTGTAAAGTTCTAATCCTTTAATTCTGAACTCCCTCTTTGACCCTGCCTCTTCCAATCAATATAACCTTCTCCAAGGTGCCTGTGACTACCCAAGCCTGGCCTCTAGCGTGATCTTTATTCTCACTGCTCTGTTATTCAGTGCTTTTAGTTGCCTAGATCCTGACCTCTGGAATTTCTTCTCTAAGGCTGTCGATCTTGAGCATACAAAAAAAAGGATGTGCTGGAGAAACTCAGCAGGTCTCGCAGCATCTGTGAAGAGAGAGAAACGGAGTTAGCATTTTGAGCCCAGTGACCCTTCCATCTCTCTGAGAAGATGCTTTATAAAAGTACCTTGGGCACCAGGTTCTCCTGATAGCTCTGCACGTGCCACAGCATCACATTTTGTTTCTGAACCCACTCATATCTCGGGCTGTGAGGGTTCCACATTATGAGTGAAAATTGTCATCACTGCATTGTCAGGGATGTGTGAACAGTTTTGTGATGTCTGGGACTGCTTTGTAAATCGGAGACAAGCTTTGCTACACAACATGAGCTATGATGTTTAAGCCCTGGTGGCAATAGCTCAATAGCAAAAGGTGCCAAAGCTTGACAATATGTTTGGGAACTCTAGTGACAACTGGCAAGTGCGCCCATTCACCAGGACAGATTCTCTGTTGAACCAGGGTGATGTGGTGGCTCAGTGCTTAGCTCTGCTGCCTCACAAGGCCAGGGACTCAGATTTGATTCTAGCCCCAGGCAATTTTCTCCGTGGTTTTCCTCTGGGTTGTTTGGTTTCCTCCCACAGTTCAAAATGTGTAGTTTAGATGGAATGGCCTTGGGAAGTGCAGCGTTACAGGGATAGGGTAGAGTGTGGGTTTGGGTGGGATGCTCTTCAGAGGGTTGGTGTGGACTCGAAGGGCCAAATGGCCTGCCCCCACACCGTAAGGATTCTTTGATGATGATCCAATATTGAATCTTGGTTAAGCAGTCTCATGCCATTCTCTGACCCCAGTATTTGGCAGCTTTTGTTGATGTCTCTATTTCTTTACCCAAACGGTCGTCCACTCTACCCATCTTTGGTTTCCTTGCTATCCCATCACAGTCTACTTTTCTCCTTGCACCATCATCTCATTTCACAGTTCACCCCTCCAGCCTCCAGCTCTCTTGTGGACCTTCCCTTGTGTTTTCCACTGCCCTGCCCTGTCCCCCTGCTTGTCTACCCACTTCAAACTTCTTTACATCTCGGACTTGCTCATGTTGGGCCGGAGCCCTGCTCTCTCTCCACAGATGCTGCCTGACCTGTTGAGGGTGTTTCTGAAGATTCCCGCGATTGTGTTGAACAACCCCACGCAAGGCTCAGAGCTACGTTTTGTCGGCTTCCACTCGATCAAAATTCAGACAACCAGACTGGGAAAGATGTGAGATTAAATGATATATAAATCGCAGTTTTGACACATTGCCTGACTCCCAGTTGGCTCAGAAAATGATGGGGCACAGAATAAGGCCATTCAGCCTACCGTGCGTATGCAAACCCTTTCAGAATGCTGATCCATTAGTCCGACTCCCTCTACTCTTTCTCTATGCAGACAATGGCTATGTGGAGGAATACAGGAAGGCAGCTAAGTCCCCAGGAGCTGTAAATTAAACAGACAATCGCGGATGCAGGCAATCTGAAACAGAAACAGAAATTGCTTGAGAAACTCAGCAGTCTGGCAGCATCTGTGGAGAGAGAGACAGAGAGGCACAATTAACATTTTGGGTCTGGTGACCCTTCTTCAGAACTCCAGAGCAGTCCCATGGACAAGGAGTCTTCTGGGGAAGATTGGTGAGCAAATGTGCCTGTTCTTTAAACATATCCTCTATTTTTGACCGCGTTATGCTGTGGTCTGTCTGCCCATCTCACAGGCTCAGCACTTTGCCCAACGGGCATGATGGATCCCCAGTGCAGTCAGAGTTGGAGCTTGAGAGATACCACCAAGATCTGCTTGCTTCAGCTATTCATTCACAGCAGGCATCGCAAGCATGTTGCACCTGTTATATGCTCACAGTGACACTGACACTGTCTCCTGTCTCCGATAATGACTAGTTAGCTAGTTATATATAAATACGTATGGGCAGGGTCACCCAGAGGAAAAGTGAGAGAGAAAATGGAAAAAGAAAACGAGATGAACTGATGAACAAAATCAGAAGTTGCTGGAAAAACTCAGCAGGTCTGGCAGCAGAGTCAATGTTCCGAGTCCGGTGACCCCTTCCTCGGAACTTGTATTCAGTTCCTGATTTATAGCAGCTGCGGTTCTTTCAGTTTTTATGAACTGACGACGCTTGCTTTATTAATAGGTTTATTTTACAGAACATAAATATGTGTAATCATTCCATTCATGTGCCACAGAATTTAGAATTTGCTGCCAGTGAGATGATGTAGAATGCACCATAGAGTCATACAGCACGGAAACAGACCCTTCAGCCCAACCAGTTTGTGCCAATCATTGTGCCAAATTAAACTAATCCCACCTGCCTGCTCCTGGCCCATATCCCCACAAACCTTTCTTACTCACGTACTTATCTAAATGCCTTTTAAATGCTGTAACTCTATCTGCATCCACCACTTCCTTTGGAAGCTCATTCCACACACAGACCACTCTCTGCGTAAAGAATTTCCCCTCACACCTTTCTTAAATCTTTCTCCTCTCCACTTAAAAACATACGCACCCCCCCAAGTCTTGAACCCCCCACCCTAAGGAAAAGACACCTACCTTTCGTCTTCTCTATACCCCCCATGCTTTTACAAAGATCACATTAAAACAGGCCATTCAGCCCCTCTGGACCATGCTGGTCTTCGTGCTCCACCCCAGCCTCTTTACATCCTTCGCTGTCCCACATGATTAGCATGACCTTCCAGTTCTTTCTTGTTCTCTAACTACCTGGGAGTACACCTCAGCTACTCCCACACTTTCAACAACCTCTGAGGAAGGAACTTTCTCCTGAATTTCCAATTGAATTGATTAGTGACTATCATCTGGAGATAGTTTGATTGCCTTTCCAAGTGGAAGAATTTACTCCTTCAAATCCATTCAGAAGACCTCCCAACAGCCTTGGGCTTCTCTTTCGCTAGAGAAAGGAAATATCCAGTCATTCCTCAGTTACAATATTTCCTTTGGACTTTCAGCAACAAAAGGTTTTGGGAATTGTAGGTCACATGCTCGTGCTTACCTCAGTTAACATTTCTCCAGCACCTTATCTTTCTCTTTTACTTATCGACAATGCCACAGAATGAGTTAAACTTCAGCTATTACATGTAAGCCAAGCACAGCATTTGGACAAATAAACCCTTGACGCAAAATGTTATGGAAATTTGTAAAGGAATTTAGACTCATTAACATTGATTGAATACCCTTTCCCCACTTCTTAAGCATTCGGGCCATAATAGCTGAAATAGATCTAGTCAAAAATTCTATAATTAGCCAAGTGGAGGTCAAAAAAGTGAATAAATTTGGCATAATATTTGTAGGTGACGTGAAGTATTTAACAATTTACAATGTCTCCACTTGTCAACGTCCAAAATGAAAGGGACATTAATATGCGACAGATGCTAAGAAATCCAAGAGGAAAGTTCAGGAGAAATGCTATTCTCAAGACAGCAATGAGAAGGTTGAACTTACTGTTACAGAGTGGTTGAGGTAGATGCTAAAAACACAGTTATGGTTTTAGGTGGAGGAGGCTGGATGAATGCATCCTGGAGACCTGAAGAGAATGTAGTGATTGCAATGAGGTCAGCGAGGGTGGACCTTATAGAATACGAGATTTCTGATCGGTGTCTCTGATCTGGTCCAATCAGGGAGCCCTGGCTGACAGATATAAACAGGAGGGTCAGGGGTTCTGTTCACTATGAGAGCTGGCCCTGAAGGAGTTGGGTCAGTGTCAAGGACTCCCCCTGAGACATTTAAAAAGGACCTGAAAGGCAACGTTTACACACCGAGGGTGGTGTGTGAGGGTGGAGTGAACTGCCAGAGCAAGGGGTGGAGGCTGGTACAATTACAACATTTAAAAGGCACATGGATGGGTACATGAATAGGAAGGGTTTAGAGGGATATGGGCCAAATGCAGGCAAATGGGACTGGATTAATTTAGGATATCTGCTCCCAGAGCTTATATTGAGCTTGAACAGGCCAAGGACAGACAGGGAGTTGTAGAAAATGTAGCTAAATCCAAGCCTGTACCTCACTATGAAGTAGAGTTCCTGGCAGTACCCACTCTCAGTGTAAGGATAGACCCAGTCTGACCAGTCTCGAATGGTAAAGGAGAACTACTTCTTGGTCTAATTAGAAAAGGTTCTTGTATTGAACAAAAAGTCATTCATTCCATGTTCCCAATTAGTTCCAGGTTACTTTCACATGAGCGACCGGCTTTCAGAGACTTTATGAATGACCAGATGTTTGGGCTCACTCCTTTGAGATGCCCACACATCTATGTGACGTCATCACTGTGAGTGGTGCCTAAGGCGCTCTTCAGGATTAGCCCTCCTAGACACTTAAAGGCCCATGTACGCCAGGAGCAGCACAGAGGATTAAATAAGGGGAAAAGCAGTCACCCAGAGTGTGTTGGCCTTTCCACCAGATCAACCTCCATCATCACCTGCTGTGCGATGCTCACGAACCTCCCCATTCTCCATTCCAAAGGGACCCCTCTCCTTTGTGACAGCCTGTTCCATTTCCTCCTGCCCTCCGAAGGCTGATGGGGTGTACTTTGAAAGTCAGTAGGACCTGGCTGTATTTCTGGAGGGTGAGAGAGAGGAAGGATAATGCTGGAAATAGAAGGTTTGAGGGGGAGCCTGAGCTGAGGAAAACTGAAGACACGTTGGAACTGATCATGAAAGATGTTACCATCACCTGAACAGAGAATCTGAAAGAGTGAAATAAGTGCTACAAGAAGCTGGGCAAGAGAGAGAATTATCAGGCTCGTGGGCAACTGATTGACATGTCCAAAATTATAATGGGCATAGATACGGTGTTTATGATCTTGAACAGAGGGGTCAATAGCCAGGGACATAGATTTCAGGGAATGGGCGGGATGTTGAGACGCGTTTTGAACGTTTTATTCTCACTCAGAGGGTGGTAGGAATCTGGAACTCACCGCCTGAAATGTTGGTATAAGCACGCACCGAAACGTTTAACAAGCATTTAAATGAACACTTAATGCACCCGAATCTGCAACGCTACACGGTCAAATGCTGGGAACTGGGACTAAAGTGGATAGCTATCTGATTGCCAGTATATACCTGATGGGTTGAATGTCCCCTTTCTGTGCTGTAGAGCTGTATAATTCTTCTGGATAAACAATCCGATGTACACGCATGCACAACACTGAAAGAAAATAAATTTTAAGTATTTGTCACTGTAGAGATTAAGTTTGCCATAACAAAAGAAATAGTATCAGAGATAATGGGAACTGCAGATGCTGGAGAATTCCAAGATAATCAAATGTGAGGCTGGATGAACACAGCAGGCCAAGCAGCATCTCAGGAGCGCAAAAGCTGACGTTTCGGGCCTAGACCCTTCATCAGAGAGGGGGATGGGGAGAGGGAGCTGGAATAAATAGGGAGAGAGGGGGAGGCGGACCTCCCCCTCTCTCCCTATTTATTCCAGCTCCCTCTCCCCATCCCCCTCTCTGATGAAGGGTCTAGGCCCGAAACGTCAGCTTTTGCGCTCCTGAGATGCTGCTTGGCCTGCTGTGTTCATCCAGCTTCACATTTGATTATCTTATAACAAAAGAAAAATCACTTTGGTCAATATTTGCTGGTTCTTGAAGAGAAAAGGCACAAAGTATGAAATGTTCAAGATAAGTTTTGTTTGGCTTCCCAGCACATGTGAAAGGGTCTCACTAAAGGTGGGCAGGTGTTACAGGGACTATCGGAGACTCAGTTCATTCAGGAGCTGTAGAAAACTCTGAGGCTTATTAGGAGAATTGCCTGATCAGGATTTTTCCAAAAAGGGTATTCTTAGGAAAGTGGGGATAAGGTGAGTAGCATCTTGCCTTCAGCAGGTTACGCCTCATTTAATCTCTAATATCTAACTGCAACTTAATTCCTGACAGCCATAAACACAGACCTGTGACTTCCAGCAAACAAGTCCAGGTAACTAGTTTAAACAGGTGTCCTTTTAGTGACTGTTGGTTTTAAAAACAAATCACAGTTTAGGTAATTCTTCAGAGATAGTAAGAACTGCAGATGCTGGAGTCAGAGATAACACAGTGTGGAGCTGGAGGAACACAGCAGGCCAGGCAGCATCAGGGATAACACAGTGTGGAGCTGGAGGAACACAGCAGGCCAGGCAGCATCAGAGATAACACAGTGAGGAGCTGGAGGAACACAGCAGGCCAGGCAGCATCAGAGAAGCAGGAAAGTTGACATTTTGGGTCAGGACCCTTCTTCAGCCACTTCAAATGAATCAATCTCCACAAACCTGTAAACAGGTATCTTCAAAAGAATAAGTCAGTGGTAGAAGTGGTTATATTACAACTTACAGCAAATATTGGTCAATAGTGACAACACAGAAGGTCGAGGAAGGGACAAGACTAAGAATAATTGAGACATTTGAAGTGAACAAACTGTTCCAATTCGGGACAAGGGTAGAAATTGTCATCAATGCAGTTGTCAGAAGATAAGGCGAATGGAAAATATCTGTGTTGGTCTGAAAGAAGAAAAACTCATATGCCCAAAAAAAAAGCAGGAACACCCACAACACACATATGTGACGATACTGTGGCTTTAAGAGGGATATATTGTCCATTTTTTATGGAGAGAGTTTGAGACAAAGGTATTGAGTGATCTGTGCTGAGCGAATAAACAGCTTGTGAGACCTTGGGTTTTTTTTAAAGTTGGAACCTTAGAAACACCCTGAATGGCTGGGGTTAAGTTCTGACAGAACCAGGATGCTTAGCTTTAGTCTTCAGTAGCCGTTCGTATCATGAAAGCTGCTACATCTCTCTCTGTCTTTGCAGAAGCTAAAAGCTGGGGTTCTCTTCCTGCTGAAGAATTGCATGTGAGACAATCTATTTTACTGAATTTGCCTCTGCCAAGTGTGTGTTTATGGGATGTTACTACATTGGAGCAACTAATGAGTAATTTATTATTTTGTTAAGTAATTCAATAGAGTTACAGTTAAGCTAATTCTTTGATTTTGTCTATATTTTAAACATTGTGTATGAATGAAGTATGTTTTGCTACAAGCCTGTTAGTATAAACAATCAATTTGCATCTGTAACACAATGCATGGCACTTACTTTTTAAATAAGAAAAGGTTTGGGTCTAGGCCACCTTTTTGACATGTTTTGAAGGAGGTTGGTCTAGTCCATAATAAATACAAGTTCCCATAGCAATATACTTCACTGGGAGGAAGTGAATGAAGTCAAAGAAGAAGTAATAGAGTGAGAGACCAAGTTCAGTGTGAGGCCTTACTGTCAAGATATATTTTGAAGGAGATGTGGATTGGTGTCATTAGGTCAAGAGGTGTAAAGTTCAGAGTTATGACAGAAACCAGCCTGATTTCCTGTGTGGATAGTTGAGATTATGACTGCAAACTCTTGGGGTGGAACGTTCCGGTGCAGGAGATGCTGGGTTCAGATGTGAGATGTTGGTAACATTGCAGAACCCAGCTGCCTTTCTCTCTGCCCATATGTTTGCTCAGAGCAGGAAAGCCGGAGCTCCAGTACCCTGCCAAGTGTCCCAGAAACCCCGTTCCACCTGGGCTGCAATTCTTCCAGCTCCCGGCCAATTGAGAAAAGGCCAGACCCCATCCTTGTGATTAGACAAGGTGGGCAGTCTGTCAGCTCATACAGACATTGAGTCATACTATGTGTCATAGAATCTGGACTTTGCTGCCAGTGAAGTGATGTAGAATGCATCACAGAGTCATAGTTCCATACAGCACAGAAACAGACTCTTCAGGCCAACCAGTCCATGCCAAGCATAATCCAAAACTAAACTAGCCCCACCTGACTGTGCTTGGCCCATATCCCTACAAATAATTCCAATTCATGTATTTATCTAAATGTCTCTTAAATATTGTAACTGTACCCACATCAACCACTTTCTCTGGAAGTTCATTCTATACGTGAATCATTCTCTGCATAAAAAATGTTGCCCACATGCTCTGACCTTTAAAATATGCCCCCTGGGCTTGAAATCCTGTACCTGGGGGAAAAGATACCTGCCATTCACCTTATCTGTGCCCCACATGGCATTATAAAGCTCTGTAAGGTCAGCCCTCAACCTCCTATGCTCCAGGGGGAAAGTGTCACACGCTATACAGCCTCTCCTATCTAGATCAGAGGAAGTTGGGGTGGGGTAGGGTCTTGGACAGAGAGTCCCTCGATCTGAACTAGTCTGTGAATAATTGTGGGGCTGGACATGGGGCAGGATGGGTGGACATTGAGAGTTGGCAACACCCACCTCCCCATGCCTAACCCCTGGCAGTAACTGAACCCGTGTGGCTCCCCACCCTCACCCTATCAGTCACGTCGATGAACTTCCATATCCTGGGAGCCTGTACACCACTGTACCAGCATTAACCACAGCTTCCTCTGTGGCGCTGTTGAGCTCTGGAACTACCGGGCCCTCCCGATTGGACAGCAGCAGGAGGGACCTCCCCACACACCAGGTCCATTAAAAATGCACTGGCAACCAATAAGCTTGAAGATCTGGCAGGCTTCCTCAATCTTGACAAGCCATTGGCTTCTCTCCCACCAATCTCTCCAGCTTCCGCGCTTAGAACAAATTTGTAAACATGCAGATATGGGAGAAGATGGTAGCGAAGGGGTTAGTTTGGCTCCACATTCTGCAGATGCCTCCCTCAGTCTGTGGGTGGAGACTGGGGTTCTATTAGACATTTCAGAGGGAGCAGAATTCCCTCCCTAATGACATTGTGGGCCAATCCACAGCGTGTGGGCTGCAGCGGTTCAGGAAGGCAGCTCACCACCACCTTCCAAGAGGCAACTAGGGACGAGTAATAAATACCACCCCAGCCAGCAGTGCCCACACTCCATAATGAATAAATGATAAAAGATAGATCTGTACCAAGTCCCCAAGGTCATAGTCATTACCCCTGAGCAAATGTAGTTGTACTTTATTTTTATTGTACAATGAACCTTCTTGCTATCTGAGAAGTGTCTACTCATGCCATTCTATGGTGGTGTATCTTCTATCATTAGTCACCAGGGAAGCGCAAGTCAAAGCAAAGGCAAAGGAAGATTGGCCCAAAAATGTGCAGGTCAGGTGGACTGGCCATGCTAAACTGTCTGTAGTGTCTAGGAATGTGCACGCTAGATGGGTTAGCCATGGAAAATGTGTGGTTATGGGTTAGGCTAGGGGTCTGAGTGGGATGCTTTTCAGAGGGCTTGTGCAGACTCAGTGAGCCGAATGGCCTCTTTCCACGCTGTAGGGATTCTATTATTCTATGGTGACACCTAAAACAACCTTTAACCAGTGCCCCTTACTGGTAGAGATAACAAATACCATGAAATACCAGCAATGATCGCCTGGGGAAACGATGCACAGAGTCCACTTGAGGATGTCACTGCTGTTCAGCGAATAATAACCTAAGCTGATGACTTTAGTCACGTTGGGGCTCCCAGCTTCTGCTGCTGTTAATCCTAGGGCAGCTGTTTCACCTCTTTGTGAGCAGATGCTTTCTAAGGGAGCTGATTAGAATTCAGGCTGAGTGATAATATCTTTCAGAGATTAAGAATCTAAAACAGGAGGAGACATGAGAAAAAAAGGCAGTATTGGGAAGGAATGGTTAATGTTTCGGGGAGAACTCTTCTGGATTATTTTATACATGAGTATGAGAGTGTACCTCGATGCTCATTAGATTATCATAGTATCACGGCAAGTGGCCGGGTGTTATACAAGTTTCAGAATTCCCTCCACTTGGTCAAATGTAGCAACGGGATGCTTTGCATCATTGTGACTGTTCAATGAATTAGCAACACAATGGTATAGTAGACAGTCAAGAAAGTTACCTAATATTACAAAGAGATCCTGATCAATTGTGGAGTGGCAGATGGAGTTTACTTTGCATAAATGTGAGGTATTACATCTTAGTAAATCAAACACGGGCAAGACTTATGCAATTAAAAGTAAGACCTTGGGATGTGTTGCAGAGCAGAGAGATGGAGGGGTTCAGGTACATAATTCTTTAAAATTTGCATCACAATGTTGACAGGGTGGTTAAGAAGGTGTTTAGCACGCTTGCCTTCATTGTTCAGATCTTTGAGTATAGGAGTTGGCATGTCATGTTGAGGTTGTACAGGACAGAGCTGAGGCCTCTTCTGGTCCAGTTCTGGTTGCCCTGTTGTAGGAAGGATATTATTAAGCTGGAGAGGGTTAGAAGAAATTTACCAGGATGTTGCTGGGAATGAAGGGTTGCAGTTATGTGGAGAGGCTGGGACTTTGGTCACTGGAGCATAAGATGTTGAGGGGTGACATTACAGACGTTTATCAATTAATGAAAGATGTACATAAGGTAGATAGCATGTGTGTTTTCTCTAGAATGAGGGTTTTCAGCACTAGGGAGCATACTTCTAAGGTGACAAGAGAAAGGCATGAGGGTCAACTTTCTTTCACACAGAGAATGGTTTCCGTGTGGAGTGAACTTTGAGAAGAAGTGGTGGGTGTGGGTACAGTCACAATGTTTAAAAGACAGTTGTCAAGTACATGAATAGGAAAGGTTTGGAGGGATATGGGCCAAGCACAGACAGGTGGGATGAGTTTAGTTTGGGATTATGATTGGCATGGGCTGGTTGGACCGAAGAGTCTGATTCCATGCTGTATGCTCTTTTGTTCTATGAAACAGGTCATTGCTGACAGTGACAATGGTAGAGGACAGAGTCTGAATGAATTTTAAGAAGAAGAGGAACTTGTCTTACATAACAAGGTATAGTTGATTGAATGATATCAACAGACACAGTTAACATTATATCGTTAGGTATATGTCTAACTGTTAGGAACCTGGTATATCACATCTATCTCCATTAGCAGCTCATGTTAGACTCACTGTCGGTCCACCCAAAGACTGTGATGTCATTAGGTTAGATGGAGCTAATTTAACTGCAGCAATCAATAATCACTGTTTCAGGGCCGCTAACTCTAACACAACACTGGCCAAAATGTATTCCTTGGCTAACATGTACCAAAGCATTAAGGCACAGTGGCTCAGTGGTTAGCATAGCTGCCGCACACTGCCAGGGACCTGGGTTCAGTTGGGTGATTGTCTGTGTGGAATGTGCACATTCTCCCCCTGTCTGGGTGGGATTCCTTTGGGCACTCCAGTTTCCTCCCACAGTCCACGTTAGGTGGATTGGCCAGGCTAAATTGCCCATAGTGTCCAGGGATGTGCAGGCTAGGTGACTTAACCATGGGAAATGCAGGATTATAGGGTAGGGGGTGGGTATAGGTAGGATGGTCTTTGGAGGATTGGTGCAGACCTGATGGGCTGAATGACCTGCTTCCACACTGCAGGGATTCTGTGAAATCAGATTCTCTGATCGGTTTGGCGTTATTTGTGGAATCCTGCTGAACACAAAGTGACAGTACAATGCGACAATGCTTACGCTTCAGTAGCATTTCGATTACTGGAACATACTTGGGAGGATTTATCTGAAGATCCTGAAAGGTGCTATGTGACTGCAGTCCTTTCACTTTTCTTTTTTCCATTGTACAGAGAGCTCAAAGGGCACATTAAGAAGGATATGGTGATGTAAAGTAACGCCAGCCTTCAAGGGATGCCAGCTCAATGGCAGTGCGGGATGGCCAATAAATGTTGACCTCGCCAGTGGCACCCATATCCTGTGAAATAATTTTTGTAAAAGGAGTTTGGTAAAGTGGGGAAGATTAATTCCGATAATCCGTCAATTCATTTCCATCCAAAAGTAAAGTCATGGAGATTCACCTTTGGTTGTGTAGTTTGAGATAACTCCAGTTAAAATGTGGCCAACTGGAAAACCAAAGGATGATCATTTCTGAAGAAGGGTCCAGACCTGAAACGTCAGCTTTCCTGCTCCTCTGATGCTGCTTGGCCTGCTGTGTTCATTCAGATCCACACCTTGTTATCTCAGATTCTCCAGCATCCGGCAATTCCTACTATCTCCAAAGGATGATCAGCTGTTTGAAGAAACAACAAGAACAATAATGTGGATCTCCTTTAGCATTGCCGAACATCCCAAGGTGCTCACAGCCCACTTCAGCAAAGACAAAAACTCACATCTTAAAGGGCAAGGGGTAGCTGGAGAGAGGTTTTATTGAGGGAAGACCACAGTGTTGGGCCTGGGCAGCTGAAGATACAGACACCAACAAGTGGGGCTGATGGAGAGCAGAGATCACAGTTTTAAAGCCCGACTTTAAACATAATGCAACTTAGCTTCAGATTTAGCAGGAAATTAAAATGTTTTTGGATTTTTAATGATTTACACACTCTATTGCTTTAACAGAAAAGTGCTGGTGTATTTCCAGTTTCATGTTGTAAATTAACTGATTAAGTGAATGCATTATTGTAAACTGAAGATCCAAATCAATACCTGTTATGATTTCAAGTCCATGGATTGTTAGTGCAGATATTTTATTAATTGATAAACTGGAAGACTTGATAGCTCTGGGAAAGGCAATTCAATCAAACTGCTTAGCTCGTAATTTAACCGTGACTTGATCTGGCCAGTGTTTTACAAGGTGTTTCCAGGACAGAACCCCACTGAGTAAGGATGGCAATTGTTTATAAAGTGTGTTTCACAACAACAGGAAGTCTGAATGAACCGAACAACCAATGAAATGCTTTGCATTTATGGTCACTGTAGTCACATCACAAGGACCAATTTGCACACAGCAAGATCCCACAATGGGAGAAAGTGCTGCAGCAGTAATGTTGCTGCACCAGTAATCCAGAAATAAATTCATGCGGTCATACAGCACAGAAATGGCGCTTCATCCCATCGAGTCAGTACTGACATAACTGCCACTAAAAGTGCTCTAACCCCAATTTCCTGCCCTTGTCCCATGTCCTTGAATGTTATGATAATTGAAGTGCTCATCCGAATGTTTTTTAGAGATTGTAAGGCGTCCAGCCTCCACGACTTTCCCTGGCAGTGCATTCCAGATTTCCATCACCCACTGAGTGAGAACCTTGTTTTTCCCAAATCCCCTCTGAATCTGTTACCTCTTACCCTAAAACTGTGCCCCCTTGTGATTGACCCCTCAACCAAGGGGAGCAGCTGCTCTCTATTCACCCTGTCCATACCCTCATAACCTTACATCCCTCCATCATGTCTACACCCTCAGTCTTCTCTGCTCTAGTGAACACAATCCAAGCCTCTTATAGCTCAGGTTCTCCATCCCAGGCAAGATCCTAGTGAACCTCCTGCGTACCCCCTCGAGTGTTATCACATCCTTGAAGTGCTAAGAACCCTGATTAAAATCCCAGTATGTTAGTTGGTTTAACCTGAATTCAATTAATAAAGGTCTGAAATTGAAAACTCATTTCAGTATTGGTCTCCGCTAATGTTCTTTAGGAAAGGAAATTTGCCATCCTTGCCAGGCCTGGTCTAATGTGACTCCAGAGCCAGTGCAATGCAGTTGATTTTTAGCTGCACTCTGAAATGGCTGTGTAAGCCATTCAGTTCAAAGGCAGTTAGAGGAGAGTTACAAATGCTGCTGTGATCAATGACCACCCACATCCCATGCGCAAGCAGTGGAACAAAAGCTCCCACATGCCACACTGTGATAATGAGTATATCTTCTGTTCGAGAGATATTCACTGAGGGGGAAATATTGATCAATTAACAAAATCTGCGGTTCTTTGTTTTATTATATATTGATAATTCCCCGTCTCTTTTTCAAATCAGTGCTATGGAATCTCTTACCCATGCCCTAGAGGTTAAAGGTGAGCTTGCTTTAACATCAGAGATAATGGGAACTGCAGATGCTGGAGAATCCAAGATTACAAAGTGTGAAGCTGGATGAACACAGCAGCCAAGCAGCAGCTCAGGAGCACAAAAGCTGACGTTTCGGGCCTAGACCCTTTAATCAGAAAAAAAAAATTCTGTTGAAGGGTCTAGGCCCGAAACGTCAGCTTTTGTGCTCCTAAGATGCTGCTTGGGCTGCTGTGTTCATCCAGCTCCACACTTTGTTATCTTGCTTTAACATCTCTTCTGGAACATGGCCCCTGTGACAGCGCAACATTCCTGTGGTATGCTACATCTACTGCTCAAGTCTCTAAAGTGAGAGGTCAACCCAGAACTTTATCTCAAGGCTGCCAAGTGAGCCCCAACTGGCACATTTGGGAACACTTGGTAGAAATCAGATTGAATCGTTTATTCCCCCTGACCTCCATTGACTCCTGTTCTGACAAACACCTCGGTCTTACAATTCACAGAGAGATTATCCATTCATTCTATAACTTCTCCCCACCTTCCCGCCACCGTTTCGCCTCCCCACTGACCCTCCCCCACCACCTGTCATGTCCTGCAGACCCCTCAACATTTCTAACATAGTCTGTTTTTTGAAGAGCTTCATTGAGTATAAATAGAAACTCTTGCTTTGTGTGAATGAAGATGCATTTCTCATAATAAATAAAAGTAAAATACTGCAGATGTTGGAAATCCGAAACAAACACAAAGCATGCTGGGGACACTCAGCATGTCTGGTAGTATTTGTGAAGAAAGAAAGAGTTAATGGCTCAATCCAGCAGGATTCTTCCTAGAAGCTGATGGGAGATTCGATAATGATGGGTTCTTATGTGTTCCTTATAAATGTGTGTACAATCCAGTATGAGGCTTACTAGGGGCAACACAGTGGCCCAGTGGTTAGCACTGGTGCCTCACAGCACAACGGACCCTGGTTCAATTCCACCCTCAGATGATCATCTGTGTGGATATTGCATGTCTCCCCGTGTCTGCATGGGTTGCGTCTAGGTGCTCCACTTCCCTCCCACAGTCCCAAGATGTGCAGGTTAGGTGGATTGGCCATGCTAAATTACCCATTGTGTTCAGGGATGCCTAGATTAGGAGGATTAGCCATGAGAAATGCAGGATTACAGGGATAGGGTAGGAGATGGTTCTCAGAGGGATGCTCTTTCCAGGATCAGTGTGGACTTGATGGGCCAAATGGTCTGCTTCCACACTGTAGGGACTCTATAATCAACATTTCCCTTTGCGTTGGGCTACTTTTATTCAGGGATATGGTTGTGTTTGGTTAGATCAAGGCCTGAGCAGAGCTGGAGACACAGTTCTTGACCATCCTGGGGAAGGAATTGGATTGATATGGGAAAGTCGCTCAATCTTTGCTATAGAAAAACTACCCAATTCAACTCAACAAAGTATCTTTGTTATGGCAGAGCCACTTTAATCAAAAAGTAATGTCTGCGAAATTACCAGAAGATGTTCCATTGATAGTATCTGACTCAGCGAAGAGGAATTGAACCAGCTGGCAACTGTGCTCACAAAGCAATGGGTTTCTCCAAAGTGAAAATTGCTTGTGTCAAGTCGGGACCAAATCTAATTTACTTTTGTCACTGGCATTTTGATGAGAACACAAGGGGTACCTCAGAACTCAGACTGTGATAATCACTGTTCCCTTAGGAGCCAGGCTATCTAATGCTGTTGTCAAAATGATTCCCACCCAGTTGCAGTTTGGTTTGATTGAAATGGTCCGACTGTTTCACAGGAAGAACGCAGGATCCTGCTGATCAACACAAGTGAGAGACATCACATTGATAAGTCAGGATCTAACAGAATAAGGATCGCTACCTGGGAGGTAATTGATCCAATGTGGCCTTCAGCTGTTCATTTCAAGATATGTTCAATCCAAGCACCATGACTGCTCCCTCTTCCTTAAACCAAAGCAGAGAACGCTGGAGAAACTCAGCTGGTCTGGCAGTGGCAGCGTCTGGGCAGAGACAAACAGAGCTATTGTTCTGAGCCCAGTGTGACTCTTGTTCGGAACTGAGGAATGTGGAAGGGTGGTATGTTTTATGCTGTTGGAAATGGTGGGGTGATGCCAGTGGAATCCATAAGGAGGTCAGTGGCAGGTTAGAAGACATGGGAGATTACAGATCACAAATACCACAGAACTAAAGGCAAAGGGATTGGAAATGGCTCCAGAGTAGGTGTTAATAGCAGAATATAAGTCAGCGAGCAAACCCCTGGGGAGGGAAGTTGAGGGAGTTGAGCCATAGAATCATATTGTCAGTACAATGACATCCTCAGGTCTCCTCCAAAGTGCATCACAGGAGATGAAGAGCTCCTGAAGTGTAGTTGCTCTTGCAGCTTGGCCAAAATTGGCAGTCAATTTGCACAGGGCAAGATCCCACAACCATCAATTGTATAAATGAGCAGTTAATCTGTTTTTGATGATCTATTTCAGATAGGAAACGAGGAGAATTTCCTGTGTATCTTCAAAAAGACTGGGATGTCATCTTTAGCATTTTGGTAAAACAAACAAGAGTAGGAGATGTACAATTAAAAATAGGGCCTTGGGTAGTGCTGTAGAACAGTGAGACCTAGGGATTCAGGTACGTAATTCTCCAAAGTTTGCATCACATGCAGAGAACGTGGCTAAGAAGGTATTTAGCATGCTTGCCTTCATTGCATGGATGTCATTTGAGGTTGTATAGTATGTTGATGAGTCCTCTTCTGGAGTACTCTATCCAGTTCTGGTCACTCTGCTATAGGAAGGATATTACTTAGCTGAAGAGGGTTCAGAAGAGATTTACCAAAATATTGCTGGGAATGGAGGGTTTGAATTATGAGGAGAGGTTGGATAGGCTGGGACTTTTTTTTACTGGAACACAGAAGGTTGAGGGGTGACCTTACAGAGATTTATAAAGTCATGAAGGGCATACCTAAGGCGAATAGCAGATGTCTTTTGCCTAGGGCAGTGGAGTTCAAGACTAGGAGCATATTTTTAAGGTGGGAGGAGAAAGATTTAAAAAAAACATGAGGGGCAACCTTTTTTATACAGAGAGTGGTTCGTGCGTGGAATGAACTGCCAAAGGAAGTGGTGGGTGCAGGGACAGTTACAGTGTTTAAAAAGCATTTGGGTAAGTGCATGAATAGGGAAGGTTTGGAGGGGCCAGGAGCAGGCAGGTGGGACTGGTTTAGTTTGGGAACATGGTCGACATAGACTGGTTGGACTAAAGAGTCTGTTTCTGTGCCGTTTGGCTCTATAACTCTACCAACCAAAACAGAAAATGAAAGTTTGGTTTAAACAAATTACTCAATTACCTTCAGCAATGTGGCCCTCCCTGAGAAAGCACGGCATTGCCCAGTGTCCCTGAATTCAACATCAATGGGTATACGAAATAAGAGCAATGTTCAATATAGTGATGATAGTTTTAACAAATTTCAGGAATAATTGCATCCTGTGTGCCTTTGAAGAGTTTAATCGCTCTTCTGAAGGATGGCACCTCTGACAGCGCAGCACTCCCTGAGGGGAGGGTGTAAGGCTACATTGGGTCAGAGATACAATTGACTAGCTGTGTAGGGGGAGGCAGATCGGACATTTGTGGGAGAATCTAGCTGATTTTTCTTCACGCTTTTGATGGTTCCTGTATCTGCATTGATCTCCAGATAATTTCCATGTGTTCCAGGAACCAGACAGCTGAATACACTTTCATTACACAATTAGTTGAGCAACAGTGCAGCAGCTGTCTGTGTATACAAACAGGACAGGAAGAGGCTAGCATTGTGACCGCTTCGAAAATACGGCATTAAAATTGGCTACTCGGCCCGGGTGGCCTGTGTTGAAGTTCAGGCTCCACTTAAGCTTCATGTGCAGGAAAGGGTTAACTACACCTTAATTCTACTAGCTACAGAGCACATGCGTAAGGAGCCACGTCATGATGACTTCAGAACACTTGTGATTATCTCAGGTTGCAGACATTTCCCTTCTAACTCTTTCTGTGTTGTTTATCTTCAGTGAAGGTTGTTGTTGGCTGATGTGGAGATGGACTGTCTTTGTGCAACTTTCCACGTTTGATTTTATTACATACCTGTCGGCTTGGACGCTTCCTCTCACATAGATTTCTTACTCGCTCATAGGATGTTAGTGACTCAGTCTTGGCTGATATTTGTTACCTATCCTTAGTGACCCAAAAGATAGTTAAGAGTCAACCACATTGAGTCATAGAATCATTGAATCCCTACAGTGTGGAAGCAGGCCATTGGGCCCACTGGGTCTACACCAACCCCACAAAGGGCATCCCACCCAGACCCAACCCATCCCTGCATTTCCCACGGTTAGCCCACCCAGCCTACACACCTCTGGACATTATGGGGCATGGCCAATCCACCCTAACCTGCACATCTTTGGACTGTGAGAGGAAACCCATGCAGACACGGGGAGAACGTGCAAACTCTGCACAGATGGTCACCTGAGGATGGAAGCAAACCTGAGTTCTTGGCAAGGTGAGTCACATTGCTGTGGGTCTGGGTCACAAGTAGGCCAGACCAGGTAACGATGTCAGATTTCCCTTTCTAACGGACATTAGTGAATACTGGGTAAGTTTTAATGACAATTGACAGCAATTACATCACCATTATACCAGAATTTTATTGAATTCAAATTTTAACAGCCTACTATGATGGGATTCGAATCGAAGCCCGGTAACCAGTGCTGTGGAACAGCAGTGATAACCGCTGAGCCACCCTGCTACTCCAGGCCAGGGACGAAATTGAGATGGCAGGATTTTCATGGTAACCTCATGACAGAGGAATTGAACCCTTGTTGTTGGTGTCACCTACATTGTAAACCAGCTACACAGCTAACTGAGATAAGGAATGACATCCTGGCACTGGAAGCTGACCAGAGGAGGTATGGAGAGATTTTCTGATGAGAAGCAGTTGAGTAGATTATGTCTGTCCTCATTGGAGTTCGGAGGACTGCAAGGAGATCTGGCCATGACGTACAAGAATCTTAGGGGTCCTGACAGGGTAGATGCAGAGAAGTTATTTCCCTTTGTGGGAGAGTCTAGGGCCAAGGGCATCATCTCAGAATAAGAGGTTGTGCATTTAACACAGAGATTAGGAGGATTTTCTTTTCCAGAGGGTAGTAAATCTATAGAATTCTTTATCACAGAGGCCTGTTGAGGCTGGGACACTCAGCATATTCAAGATAGACAGATTTTTTAATCAGGGCAGGGGAAGTAAGGGCTATGGGGAAAAGACAGGAGAGTGGAGTTGAGGATTATCAGATCAGCCATGATCTTGCTGAATGGCAGTACTGTACCAATGGACGGAATGGCCTACTTCTGGTGCTATCTTGTATGCTGTAATGGTCTAAATGACTGCTCCTTACCCTGAGACACTGAATTTTCCAAACTCTGCAGTCAGTGGGAGAAGCATCCACTCAGGCCCCCAATTAAGATACATTAATATGTTAAACCAGGATTTTATGTATTTCTGGGAGGTCACTTCAACTTAAACAGTCCTGTCCTAACAAGTTTGATGCTGCAACTGTAAGAATGCATCAGCAGTTTGATTGAAAGTGGCTTTCCAAGTTCCTGAAGTTATGAAACACAATCAGAATTCTGGCTGGTGTTGGGTGAAATGCAAGCTTGTGGTAAAATTGTGAAATCACATAGCCACCTTTCTCACCCTTCTCTTTCATTTCTTGCTGTCACTACTTACGGTATAGTAAAGTGTGGAGCTGGATGAACACAACAGGCCTAGCAGCATCTTAGGAGCACAAAAGCTGATGTTTCGGGGTCTAGACCCTTCATCCCAGCTTCACACTTTGTTATCTCGGATCCTCCAGCATCTGCAGTTCCCATTGTCTCCACTACTTGCAGTATGTTGTTGTTGAGCAGGGCTGTTCACAAATGAACCTCATAGGAAGCCATTCTGCCCATCGGGGATATGCCAGCACAGCCCTGCAAATCTTTCCTTTATAAATATTTATCCAGTTTGTATTTGGGAGTTATTTTTGAACCTGCTTACGCTCTCCTTTCCAGACAGTGTACTCCAGGTTGTAATGATTCAGTGTGACAACACAACTTGCCTTTACCTCTGTATCTTTTTTGCTTTAGCTGCCTTACATCTGTCTCCTTGGTTACCAACAGCCCATGACTAGCAAGTTATCTACTCGATCAAAGATGTGCGATCAGTTTGGGCGCACTCACTAGTTCCACTCACGGTTGGTTAGCTCAGTTGGCTGGACAGCTGGTTTATGACGCAGGGTAATGCCAACAGCAGAGGTTCGATTCCTGTGTGGGTCGGGGTTGTCATCAGGACGCTGCCTTCTCACCCTTTGTCCTGTGCCTGAGAGGTGGTGACCCCCTCAGGAAGCTCCCTGCCAGTTGCCTCACCCTAATGAGGGCCCAGTCCTTTGGGGCTACGCTGACTTGGGGGTTAGTGGGCTGGTATGATTCCCAACAGTGTGGGTTCAATTCCTGTACTGACTGAGACAACCATAAAAGTTCTGCCTCCGCACCCTGTAGGCTTGCCTCGGTAGTGATGACCCTTGAGTTATGCCAGCAGGAGTTGTCCATCTCTCAACAAAGAGTGTGACTTTACCGTTCATCTTCTTTGATCAAAGAAGGGCTGCTTTACTCCTCTCCATACACTACTGGGTTCATTTCCTGTGTTATCTAGGTACATCACTTGTCCCAGGACCTTAACATCCTCCTTAAGATTGGTCACTGTGCCTAAGATCTGATCATGAGTTTATAAAGGTTTCACATAACCTCCTCAGGTTTATTTCTTAAATTATAATGCTCATAATCCTGTGTGTTTTGTAACTTGACTCAACAACTTTCCCTCTCACCCATCAATGATCTGTGTATGAGAAGCCTGTTACCCTGCCCCATTTTACCATTGAGTTACTTAAATTCTCACTCCTCATTTTTCCCTCCAAAATACCTCACATCTCTGTGTTAAATTTCATTTGCGGTGTATCTGCCCCCATTTTAACGAGCCGCCTTGAGGTCTCTCACTGACCACCCCCCCCCACCCCCCCACTTTGTTATATTTCTAAGTTTTGAGTCACCCACAAATTATATCTCAGATACTGAAACAGTAAAACTGGAGACAGAAAGTCATCGGCCTGTTTTACATCTCTCTCCGATTATTAGCTTCAACAACTTCAATTTCTATTGAAATGAAAATAAAAGATCACATGTTTCTACGTTGAATGAGAACGGGAGTTCTGCGCTGGATCCCGACCAATATTTACATTGCAACTAAAATGGCCTGCTCATATATTGCATGTTGGAGCTTGCTGCGTACAAATTGAGAGCCACATTTTCTACATTACAAAAGTATTGTAATGTGCTTTAGGACATGAGTCCTGAGGTTATGATATGCGCTTCAAAATGGCAAGTTCTTTCTCAGAGTCACTCCCAATAAACAGAAGGATCCCCCATGACCTATATCTTCACTGGGACAGCACAGAAAGGCAATTCTTTAGGAGAGGATTACCCAATCCCTGCATAAGCCCTGGCAAGGATAACCTGGCACACTCTAGCACAGATAATAAAATGTGAGGCTGGATGAACACAGCAGGCCCAGCAGCATCTCAGGAGCACATTCTAGCACAGGATGTTTTCAATGGTGAAGTGAAAATCCCTTTGAAAGAAAGGTGGGACTCTTGCAGTCCAGAATGTCAGTTCAAGTCAATTGTGGCTGAGAACAAGTTAGAACCTCTCATCAGACTGTAAAAGTAGAGATGTCTTACACGGGTAATCCACAACATCAGTTTTATACCACATGCTCTCTAATCCTATCCCAAATGCTCCCTGTTACATTTGGTCTCTGCACCTTTCTTGTCAACAAAGCCTTGGATACAATCTCCTGATAGGAGTAAGCACATTGTACGAGTACCATCTCACCTCCCATGTCTTCTCTGGTTCTTTTACGTTTATTATTATTGGTTGCATTGTTCTGGAAGGTTTAGAAATAAGCAACTAATTATCACAACAATTGAGTGTTTCTTCACTCGTGTTGTGAGCTGAGAAGGCTCAAGACCATTTTATCACTAAGCCTTTGGATCAAGTACGCTATTGGCATTCTGTAGGAAGATGCAGACAATACAGCTTACTGCTGAGGTGTGTAGGAGTCGGAAGACAATGTAGTGTCTACAAAGAGCAGGATCAAATATCACTGCAATTTGTAGTTTTCTACAGACTGAGTTGTGTGTGTTAGACACAATGACCCAGTCTGAGTGTGTCACATTCAGCTGGCACACTGCCCATGTGGAGTTATGAAGGCAAACAGCACAGAAGCAGACCCTTTTTCCCAACTCATTGGTGCCAATCCATTTTTCTAAACGGAACTGTTCCTATTCGCCTGCACTTGGGCTATTTCCCTCTAAACCTTTCCTATTCATATGTCTGCCTGAACATCTTATAAATGTTGTAACTGTACCAGCCTCCACCACTTCCCCTGGCAGCTCATTCCATACACACACCACCCGCTGAATTAAAAAGTTGCCCCTTAGGTCCCTTTTAAATCTTTCCGCTCTCACCTTAAACTTGTGCTGTCTAGTTTTGGACTCCCCTGCTCTGCGGAAAAGATCTCAACTATTCACCTTATCTATACCTCTCATGGTTTCATAAACCTCTATAAGGTCACCCCTCAGCCTTCTATGCTTCAGGGAAAAAAAGTCCCAGCCTATCCAGTTGTTCCTAATAACTCAAACCTTCCAGTTTCCGTTCCATCCTTGTAAATCTTTGTTTTTTGCACCTTTCCAGAATACAAGGGGTTGCATTTTGGTCGGACAAACCAGGGCAGGAGCTTGCACAGTCAACGGTAGGGTCCTGGGGAGTGTTGAACAGAAGGATTTAGGGGTATATTGTTCCTTGAAAGTGGAGTCACAGGCAGAGAGGATAGCATAGAAAGCATCTGGCATGCTTTCCTTCACTGGTCAACGCATTGAATATAGGATATGAAAAGCAAAAGAACTGCGGATGCTGTAAATCAGGAACAAAAACAAAGTTGCTGGAAAAGCTCAGCAGGTCTGGCAGCATCTGTGAAGGACAAAACAGAGTTAACATTTCGGGTACAGTGACCCTTCTTCAGACCTGAAACGTTAACTCTGTTTTTTCCTTCACAGGAGCTGCCAGACCTGCTGAGAATTTCCAGCAACTTTGTCTTGGCATTGAATATAGGAGTTGGAACATCATGTTATGGCTGTATAGGACATTGATGAGGCAATTTTTAGAATTCTGTGTACAGTTTTTGTCGACTTAACAATCTGCAAATCCACTTTTATTGCAGCAAACTGTTTGAGGCCTGCGGTTTTATAAATGCTCAGCTTCACAGCTTTGACGAAATGGCTGAAAAAGCTGCTTGTGTGTAATGTGGCTGGACTGGAATCTATAGATTGCCAAGGGACTGTGGTCAAGAGCCTCCTCACACCTTCACATCACCACAATCACAACTTTTTCTTTACAGAATTTACAAGTGGAAATTGTTTCCCAAGAACACGGTTCAGATGGCCTGGGCACAGTTTGACAACATTCAATACAGTGGACCTCCTCTTAGTCAGCACTTTGCAAACCCATGACCACTTCTATCCAAAAGGACAAGTGGCAGCAGATTCACGGGAGCACCACCCCCTCCAAGCCACACACCACCCTGACTCTGAAATATATCGCCGTTCCTTCAGTGTCGCTGGGTCAAAGTCCTGGAACTCCCTCCCTAAGGGCACTGTGGGCCACAGATGGACTGCAGCAGTTCAAGAAGGCAGCTCACCCTGACCTTCTGAAAAGAATCTAAGAGGGTATGCGATTTAGAAGGATGCTGGAGCCTCCCCATGCTAAATCCTTCCATCTCACAGAGTCATACAGCGCAGAAACAGGCCCTTTGGTCCAACTATCCCATGCCAACTCCAGGTTTCCCAAACTAAACTAGTACCACTTCCCTGAATGTTGTCCGTATTCTTCTAAATCTTTCCCATCAGTGTACCTGTTTAAACATCTTTTAAATGTTAGAACTGTGCCTGCATCTACCACGTTCTCTGGAAGTTCATTTGATATATGCACCACCCTCTGTGTAAAAATGTTACCCCACAGGTCCCTTTTAAATCTTTCTCACCTTAAACCTATGCCCTCTAGTTTTGGGCTCCCCTACTCTGAGGGAAAAGACTTTGGCTATTCACCCTACCCATGCCCCTCATGATTTTATAAACCTCTGCAATGTCACCCCTCAGCCTCCTATACTCTGATGAAAAAAGCCCCAGCCCTATCCAGCCTCTCCTTATAACTCAAAGCCTCCATTCCCAGTAACATCCTTATAAATTTTTTTTGCATCCTTTCCAATTTAATAATAGTCTCCCTATAACTGGGTAACCAGAACTGTACTCAGCATTCCAGAAGTGGCCTCACCAAAGTCCTGTACAACCTCAGTGTGACATCCCAACTCCTATACTCAATGCACAAGAACAGAGGTTGCTGGAAAAGCTCAGCAGATCTGGCAGCATCTGTGAAGAAAAACCTTCCTCAGGTTTTTGTTACTGATTTACAGCATCTTTAGTTCTTTCAGTTTCTATGTTCAGTGGTCTGAGCAGTGAAGGCAAGCGTGTCAAATGCCAACTTCATCTCCCTGTCTACCTGTGACGCCACTTTCAAGGAACTATGTACCTGAACCACTGAGTCTGTCTGTTCGACAACACTTCCCAGAGCCCCACCATTAACTGTGTAACTGCCCTGGTTCGCAATAATAGAGCTTAGGAACTCTGTTCTATCTTTGTAGCAATGGGAATATATTGAACAATGGAGGCAGCAAACAGCAAGGAAATTATCTGCAAAGTATATGCAAATCCATCCCTGAGAAAGCATTGCACTCAGGTTGGTGCAGTTGAATAAACAGGTCAAAACAAGGTGTTGTTGAGAGTCCTGTGGACTGTTTTAGGCTCAAGTTTAAAGAAGCATTGGATATGGTTCTGGAGTGAATTCTAGATTGAAGAGGTTGTATTAAGAACAAAGGTTAAACAGATTAGGCTTATGCTTGCTGGAGTTTAGAAGAAAGTCGAGAGATATGACTCAAACATGTGAGATTTTGAAGGAGTTTCAGATGCTGAGAAGCCATTTTCCCCTTCTGGAGAACTCGGAGACACCACTTAAAAATAAGGGGCTTCTCACTTGAGATGGCAATGAACAGCAATTTCTTCTCTGAGAGGGTCTTTTCTCAATAAAATTCTTCCCCTAGTGAGCACCGGAGGCTGGTTCAATGCAAATATTCGAGGCTGTTAGGTTTCTGATTGATAAGGATTTCAAGGCAAGAAAATATCATTCGGGTCACAATCAGATCAGCCATGAGCTTTATGAATGAAGGAGCAGGTTTGATGGGCTGAGTGGCCTAATCCTGTATCTTTTCTCTGATGCTTTCGTAATCTTTCATTCCAATTATCAGAGAGAATTCTTCAGGCCCACATTCACAATAGCCCATTTCGTCTGCCCGCTCAGTGGGATTACAGCTAACTGTGACGACCAACACGCCTTTCTCTGAATCAATGAGTCGTGTCCCACTCCAGGCTAATGGAATCTAGGGTGAAACCTCCTATGCCAGTACTGAGGGAGTGCTGCACAGTTGGAGTTGCTGTCTTTGAAATCAGACGTTAAGATATCTCTTGGGTAGACATGAAACCAGCTGAAATGCTGGAATAGAGAAGAGGATGGAAGTCTTCCTTGTTTTCCTGGCTGATATTTTGCTCCTCAAGCAACATCACCTTTGTCCCCCTACAACCACACATCAACGAATACCAGTCACGGTCGGAAATAGAGCAGTTTTTCCGCCGTCTTCGCCTGCATGCCTACTTCTTCAACCGGGAACCCAACCCTCCTTCCACTGACCCCTTCACCCGCTTCCAACACAAGTCCTCCTCCTGGACACCACCCCCAGGCCTCCTACCCTCCCTCGACCTCTTCATCTCCAACTGCCGTCGAGACATTAACCGCCTCAACCTCTCCACCCCTCTCACCCACTCCAACCTCTCCCCCGCAGAACGGGCAGCCCTCCGCTCCCTCCGCTCCAACCCCAACCTCACCATCAAACCCGCAGACAAGGGTGGCGCAGTGGTAGTATGGCGTACTGACCTCTACATCGCCGAGGCCAGACGCCAACTCTCCGACACCACCTCCTACCGCCTCCTCGATCATGACCCCACACCCGAGCACCAAACCATCATCTCCAACACCATTCATGACCTCATCACCTCAGGGGACCTCCCACCCACAGCCTCCAACCTCATTGTTCCCCAACCCCGCACAGCCCGTTTCTATCTCCTTCCCAAAATCCACAAACCTGCCTGCCCTGGTCGACCCATCGTCTCAGCCTGCTCCTGCCCCACCGAACTCATCTCCACCTATCTGGACTCCATTTTCTCCCCTTTGGTCCAGGAACTCCCCACCTATGTCCGTGACACCACCCACGCCCTCCACCTCCTCCAGGACTTCCAATTCCCTGGCCCCCAACACCTCATATTCACCATGGACGTCCAGTCCCTGTACACCTGCATTCCGCATGGAGATGGCCTCAAGGCCCTCCGCTTCTTCCTGTCCCGCAGGCCCGACCAGGCCCCCTCCACCGACACTCTCATCCGCCTAGCGGAACTCGTCCTCACACTCAACAACTTCTCTTTTGACTCCTCCCACTTCCTACAGACTAAGGGGGTGGCCATGGGCACCCGCATGGGCCCCAGCTATGCCTGCCTCTCCCCAGCTATGCCTGCCTCTTTGTAGGTTACGTGGAACAGTCCATCTTCCGCACCTACACAGGCCCCAAACCCCACCTCTTCCTCCGGTACATTGATGACTGTATCGG
Organism: Stegostoma tigrinum; assembly: GCF_030684315.1. Classification (NCBI taxonomy): domain Eukaryota; kingdom Metazoa; phylum Chordata; class Chondrichthyes; order Orectolobiformes; family Stegostomatidae; genus Stegostoma; species Stegostoma tigrinum. The sequence continues at coordinate 20,775,064 of NC_081388.1, forward strand.
CGCCGCCTCTTGCTCCCCAGAGGAGCTCGAACAGTTCATCCACTTCACCAACACCTTCCACCCCAACCTTCAGTTCACCTGGGCCATCTCCAGCACATCCCTCACCTTCCTGGACCTCTCAGTCTCCATCTCAGGCAACCAGCTTGTAACTGATGTCCATTTCAAGCCCACCGACTCCCACAGCTACCTAGAATACACCTCCTCCCACCCACCCTCCTGCAAAAACTCCATCCCCTATTCCCAATTCCTCCGCCTCCGCCGCATCTGCTCCCACGATAAGACATTCCACTCCCGCACATCCCAGATGTCCAAGTTCTTTAAGGACCGCAACTTCCCCCCCACGGTGATTGAGAACGCCCTTGACCGCGTCTCCCGCATTTCCCGTGACACATCCCTCACACCCCGCCCCCGCCACAACCGCCCCAAGAGGATCCCCCTCGTTCTCACACACCACCCTACCAACCTCCGGATACAACGCATTATCCTCCGACACTTCCGCCATTTACAATCCGACCCCACCACCCAAGACATTTTTCCATCCCCACCCCTGTCTGCTTTCCGGAGAGACCACTCTCTCCGTGACTCCCTTGTTCGCTCCACACTGCCCTCCAACCCCACCACACCCGGCACCTTCCCCTGCAACCGCAGGAAATGCTACACTTGTCCCCACACCTCCTCCCTCACCCCCATCCCAGGCCCCAAGATGACATTCCACATTAAGCAGAGGTTCACCTGCACATCTGCCAATGTGGTATACTGCATCCACTGTACCCGGTGCGGCTTTCTCTACATTGGGGAAACCAAGCGGAGGCTTGGGGACCGCTTTGCAGAACACCTCCGCTCAGTTCGCAACAAACAACTGCACCTCCCAGTCGCAAACCATTTCCACTCCCCCTCCCATTCTCTTGATGACATGTCCATCATGGGCCTCCTGCAGTGCCACAATGATGCCACCCGAAGGTTGCAGGAACAGCAACTCATATTCCGCCTGGGAACCCTGCAGCCATATGGTATCAATGTGGACTTCACCAGTTTCAAAATCTCCCCTTCCCCCACTGCATCCCTAAACCAGCCCAGTTCATCCCCTCCCCCCACTGCACCACACAACCAGCCCAGCTCTTCCCCCCCACCCACTGCATCCCAAAACCAGTCCAACCTGTCTCTGCCTCCCTAACCGGTTCTTCCTCTCACCCATCCCTTCCTCCCACCCCCAGCCGCACCCCCAGCTACCTACTAACCTCATCCCACCTCCTTGACCTGTCCGTCTTCCCTGGACTGACCTATCCCCTCCCTACCTCCCCACCTACACCCTCTCCACCTATCTTCTTTGCTCTCCATCTTCGGTCCGCCTCCCCCTCTCTCCCTATTTATTCCAGTTCCCTCCCCCCATCCCCCTCTCTGATGAAGGGTCTAGGCCCGAAACGTCAGCTTTTGTGCTCCTGAGATGCTGCTTGGCCTGCTGTGTTCATCCAGCCTCACATTTTATTATCTTGGAATCTCCAGCATCTGCAGTTCCCATTATCTCTCATCACTTAGAGAGTTCTGTGAATAAAATATCAGAGGTAATGTTTCGGCCCTTCCTCAGAACCAAGGGTCACCAGGCCCGAAATGTGAAGTTGTAGCATGTCGAACATGGGCAGAAAGGGACTGTTGACAGACAGCTCTCCAATCAGGAACTGAAGAGTGTCCCTACTCTCCAGTTGGCTGAGAGTCAGAGCATGCAACCAATCAGAGGAGAGTGGGTGGGGCTATTGGAGGTCATGTGATAAAATGAGGCCATTTGACAAAACCTGTTCAATGATATTATTACACACACCTGGAGTAGGTGGGACGTGAACTCAGGCCTCCTGGCTCAGAGGCAGAGGCACTACCACTGCAATACAAGTGCACCTCAAGTTGGCAACACTGCACTCATTAATGGAGGCAGATAGAGACTCGGGGCTTTACTGTCTCTTCTAAAGGGCAGCACCTCGGGCAATACAGCACTCCCCAGTGCTGTAGGGGAATTTCGAAAGGGGCCCCTGAGTGGTAATCAGGTTTGCAAACAATGTGATCCTGGGGTGTGAGTATCAAGTCCAACCCTGCCCCAGCGGTTATCAGCTAACGCACGGCAAGGTGCAGAAGCACATACATCTCATTGCAGCTTCACAATTTGGACTCAGTTAAACAGAATCAGGATTATCACTTAGGGTTAAGTAGGGAGTGTCTTAAATATTGCATCACTCTTTGAAAAGAAGTAGTCTCGCTCAAAAATGTCACTCGGTGCCTAACGATGATGTTGGCATTGCAGCCGTGCACTGTCAAATGGAAACTCTCATTAATCTGTCATAGGAACATGGGAATAGGCCATTCAGCCCAACCAGCCTGTTCCATCATTCAATGAGGCCATAGCTGAACTGTGTCCTAACTCCTTTAGTCCACATCCCTTAACCTCTACTTAAAAGAAATGATCTCAGATAGAGGATTAACAACTGATCTAGCATCCACTACAATTTGTGGACTACCCTTTGTGCGTCGAAATGTTGCCTAACATTCCTCCAGGATGTTTGGCCCTAATTCTCAGACTATGCCTCTAGTTCTAGAATCCCCAACCAGTGGAAATAGTTATCTTTATCGATCCTGTATTTGCTGTTAATGTCCTGAAGGCTTCGGTCAGATCACCCCCTTAATCTTCTGGACTAAATAATGAACTTTGCCTATCTCATGGTCCCCCACCTGCTTCAACAGCCCCCATCCCAATATGTCTTCACCACCCCCACCACCCTCTCCCCGGCCCGCATATGACCATTGAGCTAACAGCTGAATCTGAGCAGGAACAATTAACAGCTATCTTTTAGGGCACTTAAGAGGATCGTAAAGTAACTGCAGCAGAAGAGGATCCTTGAGCTGGTTCAGTTCACGTGTTGGGATTGTCCCATCTTCGTCACAGTCCAACTGACAATTGGCACTTGTAAGATCCACCAGCCCTCAGCCCACACTCAACATTAACCAGGGATTTCCCTTATTTGACACCATCCTTGAAATTAGAGGAAGCAATTCCTAGATTAGTGCTGTTTTGCCAAAATTGTGTCCTATAAAAGCAAAATTATGCTCCCTCCTTTTAAACATATGCATTGAATTAGCTTCGTTGTCGCATATACTCGACTGGAGTACAGTGCAATCTATACTCACCTCACCACAGCAGCATGTTGTTATGAAGTGGAGGTAATACACCCCTCCCAGCCAGAACTAAAGTTGGAGCACCTAAAGAGGAGTACTTCACCCTGTAATCTGCAAAAGGAGTCTGAAAAGTGGTGTGACCTGCCCCTCAGCAATTTCTAGTGGTTAAATAAAATAAATTCCTGACACTTTCTCAACAAGTACCAACTTATTTATCTAATACTAACAGTAAACAAATTAACTAAACTATTAACAAACCAAATAAACCCCTCCTAACTACTAACCATTCCCAAACAAAGCAAGGTTCTAATGGTATACTGTACCAATAAATACAAGTCTCACTTACATAAAATAAAAATCGAGTTTAGCCTCTCAAAATTGCACCAGATTAGTTGTCTTCCTGAATGCTCTGTGCCTTCTTCATCAATATTTCTGTCAGGAATATTAACTGGATGAGTCATGGGCACCTTTGTCATTTCAATTGTGCTTTCTCTAAGACATAGGGGAGGCTGTGAGAGCCAGCGATTCTCTCTTGAGAGCTGAGGGCTGTCAGCTCTGGTGGATAGCAGTTAGTTCTGAGGTTGTGTCCAACTTCCCGTTCCTTGCAGTTGTTTATTAGTTCACTGGGCCAGTTGTTTCGTGGCATGCAGGCATTTCGTTACCCTTCTAGGCAACATCATCTGTGTGACCTCTAATCCAGAGCATTGGTGTTCTGCTTCCTTCCGAATTTTTATGATCCTCTGGTGTGGTGGTCTTGTCGCTTCTGGTTCAGTTGTTTTAGCAGCAGTCTGTGCACAGAGTCTATTTCTATGTGTTTGTTAATGGAGTCCCATGCTGAGGACACAGCAGGCCAAGCAGCATCTTAGGAGCACAAAAGCTGACGTTTTGGACCTAAACGCTTCATCAGAAATCTGTTGAGAAGCAACGTTTGGTGTTTGCTGTCCTGGTATGCTCACTTTGTCCCAGTTGAACTGATGACCCTGATTGTCTGTGTGTATCAAGGCAAATGAATATCGGTCATGTCGTTTTACTGCCGGCTGGTATTCATGTATCCTGGTCATCAGCTGCCTCCCTGTTTGTCCAATGTAATGTTTATTGCACTCGCTGCATGGTATTCTGTATATCACGTTGGTTTTATTTACTGTCGATATGGAGGTCTTTAGTCTTTGATAGCGTTTGGTGCAGTGTTGCTGTAGGTTTGTGTGCAATCAGGATCTTATACGGTCTTAGGAGTCTGGCAGTTATTTCTGATATATTTTTGATGCAGGATAACATTACCAGTGTCTTCTGTTGTATTGCATCCTCTGACTGTCATATGTTTTGTAGGCATCTTCAGATGAAATGTCTTTGGTATCCATTGTCAGCAAAAGTTTTGTTTTATGCCCTTCTTTTTACCCTTAATGACATATGAATATTTCTTACAAAAGGATTGGTCCTATGTTGTCAAAACCATCAGAATTAAATTTAATAGGTTTTTGGTATCTAAGCGCCTGGTTCAAATTTGATTGGCTAAATTCAAATACTTGCTGTCTTGATAAAAGCTACTGCTTCGCCTGCTAAGTTAATAGCCTTGCAGTACAAATGTTTCAATTCACCTGCTCTCTGTTTACTTGCAAGCTTTCAAACTGCTTCCCGCAGCCATCCATTTTAAATCTCTAAGCGCAGAAAAAAACACGCAATCGTTTGAAGAGACCCCACAAAACTATCCCCTCTAGCCTTTTACAAACAGCAAATTCTAACTTCCTGCCTCCCAATCCATAAGTGCCCTGCCCAACTTTGCAACAATATTAAGTACAAACGTACCTAGGTCCGGATGCTTAAGATCAAATTCTTAAGAAACAAAACAATATGAAAAAAGTAAGGAAATAAACAGTCAGGCATTATAGGTCATAGGGTTAAATCAGAAAAAAAATGTTAAAAGTTCAAAATATCAGTCTTTCCGACCCGGTCCAATATAAAACACAAACTGGTTGATGGGTAACAGTAGAAAACCTTAAATCAATTTGGTCGTTTTATTGTAACAAAGTGCCAAATTGCTTAATAGCAGCATTCTCAAAGCAAACTGAGATATAGAACTGAGGCAACTGTAAGGCAGATGGCCAAAAATCTTGCAACAAGGCAGGTTTTAAGGAGCACCTTAAAGAGACAGATAAAGTCAGGGAAGGAGCTCCAGAGTTGAGTGCAAGTAAGGGAGCAGGCATCAGAGATTAGCATGAGCTCACTGTTATAGAGGATGGAACATAGGAAGTCAGAGAGAGGTGTGTTCAATAACATGAGGTTTTTTGCTATTTATGTTGATGCTCCAGTGCAGAGCTGACAGAGAGCTGCACTGTCCAAGATGCCATCCTACAGATGAGATATGAAAGTGAGGCCCCTCACATCTCCTCAGATAGCTGCGAAAGATCCCACAGAGCTATTTACACAAATCAAATAGCAGTTTCTTCACTGTGTCCCAAACAATCTTTATCGCTTAAAAAAAAACTCAGAGAACTGTGGATGTTGTAAGTCAGGAACAAAAGCAGAAGTTGCTAGAAAAGCTCAGCGGGTCTGGTAACATCTGTGAAGGAAAAATCAGAGTTATCATTTCAGGTTGAGTGACCAGACCTCTGTTCTGAGGAAGGGTCACTAGACCAGAAATGTTAACTCTGACATATCTAATTCTGATATTGTAGAGAGGCGATGGCCTAGTGGTATTATTGCTGGACTGTTAATCCATAGACCCAGATAATGTTATCGGGACCAGGGTTCAAATCCTGCCATGGCAGATGGTCAAACTTGAATTCGATAAAATATCTGGAGTTAAGAATCTAATGATGACCATGAATCCCTTGTTGATTGTCAGGAAAAACTCAGCTGGTTCACTAATGCCCTTTAGAGAAGGAGAAAACTGCCATCTTTACCTCATCTGGCCTACATATGACTCCAGACCCACAGCAATCTGGTTGACTCTTAACTATCTGCTAGGCAATAAATACAGCCTAGCCAGCGATGCCCTCATCCCATGAATGAATAAAGGTTTTTCTTCACAGATGCTGCCAGACCTGCTGAAGTTTTCCAGCAACTTCTGTTTTAGTTTCTAATCTTTATCGCTTTACAGACATTGTGAAAAAATGTTCTGCCGGGGCATTAATGAATTTTTCTTTCTGAAAACCTACTGTGTGCAAATTAGCTTCTTTTTTTTAATTACAACATGCAAAAAGAGCTTCATTGTACAGTGTTTGGACACGTCCAGTAGTCCTGAAAGGTGCTATATAAATGCAAGTCTAACTTTCATTCTACATTTATTGTAACTTCAATCAATTACAGCACTCTAAATAATAGTCCAATCCAAAGTAGCAGTAAAGTGTATGATTTAATTATATATAAATATATATACACACACTCACATATATTTTGATTTTGAAATGGTGGCATATGGATTTGATTTGAGTGTATAAAGGGTTTTCATGATTAACTATACGTGTTTCTGTAGCCATGGTATTTTCTTTTAAAATACAGTATGAGAGAGACTTGAATCATATAGTCCCTAAAGTGTGGAAAGAGGCCATTCTGCCCATTGAGTCTACATCAATGCTCTGAAGACCATCCCAGCCCCATAACCCTGCATATCCCTTGGCTATTCCACTTAATATACACACCCCTGGACACATGGGAAGTTTCCTATGGCCAATCCACCTAACCTGCACATCTTTGGACTGTGGGAGGAAACCCACGCAGACACAGGGAGAATATGCAAACTCTATACATATAGTTGCCTGAGGCCGGAATTGAACCTGGGTCCCTGCTGCTGTGAGGCTGCATGGCTAACCACAGCCACCATCTTGCCCTGGATATTAATGGGTTTTTATTTACATTGTAAACAATAAACAGTTATATACATAAGTCTGTAGTTAGAAGATTCTGGAATTCTGTTTTTGGATGAGAAACAATGTCCTGAATTTGAAGAAAGCCCTTTTGGTCCTTGCTTTCAGAAGTCTTGCTGCAGCTGAATGTGTCAGTCAGATGCTTCTCATGAAAGGGAATAGGTTAGAACAGTGAATTTATTAGGAAATAGGCTACATCAGTGTTAGGGGTTTAGTTCACAAATTCCAGACCAAAAGTATTTGGTTAAAATCCTAATGTGGTTGTTTGAAGCTGAGAAAGTCTAAGCTCTGCCATATGGAAGCTCACAGGTGAGGCTATTACATTCTCAAGATGAGGGGAGACTAAAGCTGCAGTTTAATGAAGCCCTACAGATTAGAGAGAAATGATCATTGTCTCCATAAAGGGTCTGTTGATATTGCTAGGATTATATTTCACTGTGTATTTTTAAAATGTTTAAATTTACATAATATGTAAATAGTTTGGTTTATTCTTTTCTTTACTTTATTTATTTATTCATTCATGTGATGAGTGTGTTGGCTAGGCAGCATTTATTGCTAATCCCTAATTGCCCAGAGAATGGTTATGAGTCAACAACATTGCTGTGGGCCTGGAGTCACAAGTAGGCCAGACCAGATAAGGATGACAGATTTTCCTCCCTAAAGGACATTAGTGAGCCAGATGAGATTTTCCCAACAATTGACAATCATTAGTCTCTTAACTCCAGATTTTTATTTATTGAATTCAATTCTGTGTGGCAGATTTCGAGTCTGGGTCCCCTGAACATTTTCCTGGGGTTTTGGATTAACAGTCCAACAATAATATCACTCAGGCATTGTCTTCCTTTCTCATAACAATCTTCCATTTTATTTCTTAAAACCAAATCTTCAGCGTTGCATGCTTGTGTTTCAGTGCGAAAATGCCTCAATGAAACCAAGAGAGTGGAAAAAATGATCTATCAAGCCAGAATTCACCTGGGATCTAGCTTGTCCAAAAATAACACCAAAGAAACAAAACAGTTACGTGCCAGATGTTAGGCAATCAGACTGCTCAGACCAGGTTAAGTACAGACAACTGCAGATCATTTGTAAATATACAAATCTCTTCCTCCTCGACTACACCCTCTGAGCTGTAGAGCATTCTGTGCCAGGCCATGGTGATGATTTTCATATCTTTTTCTAAGCCCTGTAAGGGGATACAGGGAACTGAAGGGCACTGTGGAAAGCAACTGAAAATGAGGCTTCATGGTTGTTTCTGAAATAGAAGCAGCTACAAGGGTGGGAATAGCAGAATGGAAATGGAAAAGATAGAAAGCAGTTCAGAAAGAGAAAGCGAATCTGAGGGGTGTGGTACAAAATACATACCAGGCAGTGCAGAGGTTTCAGGGTGAAACACTGCTGAGACAAAAGAGCTCTTTCTTTCTCAGTCATGTTGCTCATCCACAATCTGTGTTTCCTTGTTCTCCCAAAGGGAGGGAGTCAGGATGAGGCTGTTCTGGCCCTTGAACCTGCCCTGCTGTTCATTTTGAACATGGCCGATCTGCACTTTAATTCCATTTGCCTGTTTTAAGCTGTAACATAATTCAATAAAAACCTACTTTTCAACATAGTCCTTTACAGAAAATTTAAAGCCAAGCCTTGATGTTCATTGCATTGACTTGAAGCACATCATGATCCCAAGCATGAGACACTTGATCAATTCCCTTTTCTTCACTGACACCTCTCAGTACTCTTTTGCAAAAATGGCAAAAAAATCCCCCAAAATTTAACCAATTCAAACAAAAATAAACCAGCCCACAGGGGCACAGTAATCTTAAAAAAAGGGCATCAAATCAAGATGTCATTGGAGAAGGAAATATTCAGCCCAGCCCCTGTGGTGTCCATCTGTCCCAGGCTTCTGTGGACACACTATGTCTCTCCAAGGACATGCATGTAAGGATGTAGCCAGGATAGAGGGGCAGGCAGTTGGGAATTACATCACTTTCCGTTGCACGCTGTTTGGACCCAATGATCGTTAGCCTGGCTAAGCCCAGGAACAGACACACAGGGAGATCTCCAGGGTGCTAGCACTTCCTCTGCACTGGGATCCCAAAGGTTAGGAACACGGAGCTGAATTACAGCTAAAAATTCCATTGTGAACCTTATGAGAAAACTAAAAGAGGGGCTACACACTAGGATACAATGGGCTAATCGATATGCAACACCTTTTCACTTTATCACCTTCAACTACCATATGTCTAATAGCCATCAACAGAACCTAGTAGACAGTAACATTACTATCTTTTGTGGTGCATTGATACTGTCCCTATCTCTAGGGCAGGAGATTGAGTTCAAGTCCCAACTGTCCTGGAGATGTGCAAATTTATTGTTAAGAATAACTTTCATACTGACAATGGACTGAGCTTAATAATTTGTCCCTAGATGGAATTCTAGTCATGTTCTCATATTTTTCTGAGGTTGTGTTCAGTGAAATTTTCAGACTGCGGTTTGGAATGAAGCATTGGAATAAACTATGGTTGGGCTGTGGTTGTATGTATAATGAAGTTTGGTTGGAACGTTTCTTTCAGACAGAAGACTATAATTTATTGCAGCTCCTAATGACATCTTCCAACTGAACGTGTCATTATGTGTGGGTCCATCCCATTGTCAAACACAAGCCAAGTTCATTAAAGGCTGATCTAGCCGAGGACAAGTTATAAATAATTTCAAGGGAAGTGACTGAGAGGCACAGTTTGCTTCAAGTTCTGGGATCATTCCCTGCTGGTTACTGCCAGAATCTCTCTCTCTTCAACAGTTTGGAGCCACATTCGACCTCGAAATGAACTTCCAATTGTTTGTTTCTGCCTTCCTAACATTGCCCAACAGCACATCTGTGTGTGTTCATCCTTTTTATCTATCCATTTCAAGGAGTGTGTGCTTCGGAGGCAGGGCCTTGTTGCCTATTCCCAACTGCCCATGAACTGAGTAGCTTGCTGGTGCCGATTGAGAGTCACCCGCACTGGGCCTGGAGCCACGTGTAGGCCAGAATGAATGATAGAGAACCAGATGGGTTTTACATCAATCGAGTGCATCCATATTCGAAAATGAAATATGTCCCTATGGCATTCCTCTCTCTCTCCATCTCTTGGCTCGTTTGCCTGTGTTCTATTTTCACATTTCACAGCTCACATCCTTCTCTTCTCCATATCCTCTTCCCCTCCTACCTCTGCACCGCCCTCCAGCCCAGCACCCCTCACCATGTCTGTGATTCATTAAACACTGGCCTCCTGAACACTGTCGAATTTGCTCGGTCCCATGTTGGTGACCATGCCTTCAAGCAATTGGGCCATAAGGACTGAATATCACTGTTGTACACTCCTCTTGGCCATGGGTCTCTCTGGGCAAGCTCTGACCATCTGTCCTTCTGGGGCTCACTGTCAGCCTTCATGATATAATGCCCCTGTGAGACACATCATTGCATTAAAGTTGCTGTTTATGTATTCTTCAGTATTGCACCCCAGTTGAGGATTGCAGGATGAAAAATCATCACTTTTTACACAGAGGAAGAAATTACTTTTGCTAATTCTGTTCTGATTCCATCAGAGCCTTGAGTGAGGACACAATCCTACAGGCAGACAGTGACATGTTGATAATGTAACGACACTCTGGGTGATGCTGTAGACATGGGATTGAATCTCACCATGACACCATTTCAATAACATGTAAAGGGGTGGGGGAGTGATGGCCTAGTGGTACCATCACTGGGCTGTTAAACCAGTGACCCAGGTAATGTTCTGGGGACTTGGGTTCAAATCCCACCCTGGCACATGCTGGACTTTGAATTCAATAAAAGTCTGAAGCTCAGAATCTAAAGTTGACCGTGAATCCAGTATCCACAAGGGGAAAAACTCATCAGGCTCACTAATCCCCTTTTGGGAAAGAAACCAATCCTTACCTGGTCTGGCCTACACATGACTCCAGACCCACAGCAATGTGGTTGACTCTTAACTGCCTTTTGGCCAATTAGGGATGGACAATAAATGCTGGCCTAGCCAGTGACACCCTCATCTCTGGGTAAAATTATCAAAAGGGACCCTGTTAATAAATGTGGAACAAAAAACTGCTCATTGAACATAGAACATAGAACATAGAACATAGAACATAGAACAGTACAGCACAGAACAGGCCCTTCAGCCCACAATGTTGTGCCGACCATTGATCCTCATGTATGCACCCTCAAATTTCTGTGACCATATGCATGTCCAGCAGTCTCTTAAATGACCTCAATGACCTTGCTTCCACAACTGCTGCTGGCAACGCATTCCATGCTCTCACAACTCTCTGCGTAAAGAACCTGCCTCTGACATCCCCTCTATACTTTCCACCAACCAGCTTAAAACTATGACCCCTCGTGCTAGCCATTTCTGCCCTGGGAAATAGTCTCTGGCTATCAACTCTATCCATGCCTCTCATTATCTTGTATACCTCAATTAGGTCACCTCTCCTCCTCCTTTTCTCCAATGAAAAGAGACCGAGCTCAGTCAACCTCTCTTCATAAGATAAGCCCTCCAGTCCAGGCAGCATCCTGGTAAACCTCCTCTGAACCCTCTCCAAAGCATCCACATCTTTCCTATAATAGGGCGCCCAGAACTGGACGCAGTATTCCAAGTGCGGTCTAACCAAAGTTTTATAGAGCTGCAACAAGATCTCACGACTCTTAAACTCAATCCCCCTGTTAATGAAAGCCAAAACACCATATGCTTTCTTAACAACCCTGTCCACTTGGGTGGCCATTTTAAGGGATCTATGTATCTCTGCACACCAAGATCCCTCTGTTCCTCCACGCTGCCAAGAATCCTATCCTTAATCCTGTACTCAGCTTTCAAATTCGACCTTCCAAAATGCATCACCTCGCATTTATCCAGGTTGAACTCCATCTGCCACCTCTCAGCCCATCTCTGCATCCTGTCAATGTCCCGCTGCAGCCTACAACAGCCCTCTACACTGTCAACGACACCTCCGACCTTTGCGTCGTCTGCAAACTTGCTGACCCATCCTTCAATTCCCTCGTCCAAGTCATTAATAAAAATTACAAACAGTAGAGGCCCAAGGACAGAGCCCTTGGTGGCGACCAAGTCAACGGTCAGGGTAAAAACCCATCTGGTTCACTAACATCATTCACAGAGGGAAATCTGCCATCTTTGCCCAGTCTAGCCTGAATGTGACTCCAGACCCACATTAATGGAGTTGACTCTGCAGCAAATTCAAGGGTGATTAGAGATGGCTGACAAATGCCAGCCTTTTCAGTGATTCCCACAATCCACCCCAGAAAGCTATTTTGTTTGCTGTTTGAGTGCAAAGTACGCTGTAGATGCAACTCTTTCCTTCGGTTGTGTCTTGACTGTTCATAGCGAAGGTAAATCAATTATTATCTTCGTTTCAGAGAGGAACAATGCAGACAATCTTTGTGAGTATAACAAACTGTTTGATCCATCTCTCTCCCGCGGGATTGCCCCGCTTTCATAGCGGAGGAGCAATTCAAACCCTTACACTGAAGGGTGCAGTTGTGTTGGAGGGAGTTCAGAGGTTCGCTAGGTGTGAGAAGTTTGTCTTTTGAAGAGAGATTAACTGGTTACAAAGTTTAGAAGAATGAGAGGAGATCTAAATGAGGTAAAGTAGATGCTAAAGGGGATTGACATAGTACACATAGAGACGACATTTGCTCATGTGGGGGCAATCTAGAATGAGATGTCATGGCCTTAGGATAATGGGTGATAGGTTCAGAACTGAAATGAGGAGAAGTTACTTCTCTCAAAGGGTGGTGAATTGGTGGAATTTCAAGCTCCCCCCAACCCCCCATACCGCACACCCCCTTGCCCCTACCCCAGATTGCAGTGGATGCTGGGATATTAAGTCAATCGAAGGGGGAGATGGGCAGATTTGTAATTAGCCTTGGGTCGAAGGTTTACAGGCAATGGAGAGGAAAGTGGAGTTGAGGTTGAGATGAGATCAGCCATGATCATATCGATGGTGGAGCAGGATTGAGAGAGCTGAATGGCCTACTCCCATTCCTGGCTCTTATATTTGCAAAACGGACCCTGTGTGTGTTGTCTGTGTCCACGTGGGCTAACAGGAATTGCCAGCTGTGGCTCCAACTTACCCTCCCATCTCAGCAGGCCTCCTCACCTCCACACCTTATAAGGAAATCTTTTGCTCTGGAATTCGGATTCCTAATTCTGTTTCCAACTCTCATTGTTTGCATGCCCTGGAGGTTTTCAACACATGGCCACCCACTCCTAACTGCGTTTAACCCCGTCCTCCTCTGCCATTGTTCACTCAGCATCCCCGTCTCCCTGGTGCGCCGCCTCCCCATGATGACTGGCAGGCAAACAGGTTCTCAATTAGCAGAATGGAAGATATTTAACTGTTAAGTCCATCACCTTGCACTACCTTTTATGGATAACACATTTTCAAAATAAATTCTGGATACACCGCGCACTTTGTTATTTCAATATCTTGTAATTGATCTGACAGATGTTGGCCAGCAACAAGTTCTTGGAAAACTTCAGGGCAAAGCAAGGTGTTTTGTACCTCTACAACACCATCTCAGTCACCATCAGTGGCTCAAGTAACACAATTTGGTAACAAAGTGTGAAGCTGGATGAACACAACAGGCCAAGCAGCATCTCAGGAGCACAAAAGCTGACAATTCGGGCCTAGACCCTTCATCAGAGAGGGGGATGGGGAGAGGGTTCTGGAATAAATAGGGGAAGAGGGGGAGGCGGACCGAAGATGGAGAGAAAAGAAGATAGGTGGAGAGGAGAGTATAGGTGGGGAAGTAGGGAGGGGATAGGTCAATCCAGGGAAGACGGACAGGTCAAGGAGGCAGGATGAGGTTAGTAGGTAGGAAGTGGAGGTGCGGCTTGGGGTGGGAGGAAGGGATGGGTGAGAGGAAGAACAGGTTAGGGAGGTGGGGACAGGCTGGGCTGGTTTTGGGATGCATTGGGGAGAGGGGAAGAGCTGGGCTGGTTTTGGGATGCAGTGGGGGGAGGGGAAGAGCTGGGCTGGTTTTGGGATGCAGTGGGGGGAGGGGACGAACTGAACTGGTTTTGGGATGCGGTGGGGGAAGGGGAGATTTTGAAACTGGTGAAGTCCACATTGATACCATATGGCTGCAGGGTTCCCAGGCGGAATATGAGTTGCTGTTCCTGCAACCTTCGGGTGGCATCATTGTGGCACTGCAGGAGGCCCATGATGGACATGTCATCTAAAGAATGGGAGGGGGACTGGAAATGGTTTGCGAATGGGAGGTGCAGTTGTTTATTGCGAACCGAACGGAGGTGTTCTGCAAAGCGGTCCCCAAGCCTCCGCTTGGTTTGGTTTATGATTTTGCCCCAAGAAGATCCTTGTCAATTCCTCTGTAGTACTCCCTGTATAAATGGTAAGGACCTCAATGACCATTGGTACAGAGGGACAAGCAGCTTATATATTTAAAAAAACAGTGAAACTTGTAAATAAACTCTGTTTTCAGGGGCATGCAATGATTTGGATCTCTTTCAGTGAGTTCCAATTTTTTCTTTGTTTGTAATAGCTTTCCCCTTCAGTGCAACCAGTGTCCCAGGGGCCAGGCCAGCAGGAGGGTGTACCAAGAAGGGGCTGGCTGTGGACTAAAACCATCTTTCCACCCGCTGTGGAATGGACATGGCCCAATTATTGCTGTGACTTGTTTACAAGCAAAAGTGCCGGCTGCTTTCCAGCTGCAATCAGCACGGCATTGTGGACAGAATGTGCTTCGTTTCACGTTAAAGGTTCTTTGCAACACACATCGGGAATGGAGACAGGCACCAGGCAGAAGGCCACAGGCAGCACCACACCAGAGTGAGAGAAAGGGGGAGGGAGGGACAGAGAGAGAGAGGGATGGAGGGACAGAGAGAGAGAGAGGGAGAGAGGGACAGAGAGAGAGAGGGAGGGAGGGAGAGAAAGGGGGAGGGAGGGACAGAGAGGGAGGGAAGGAGAGAGGGAGGGAGGGAGAGAGAGAGGGAGGGAGGGAGAGAGAGAAAGGGGGAGGGAGGGAGAGAAAGGGGGAGGGAGGGACAGAGAGGGAGGGAGGGGGAGAAGGAGGCAGGGAGAGAGAGTGGGAGGGAGGGACAGAGAGAGAGGGAGGGAGGGACAGAGAGAGAGAGAGGGAGGGAGGGACAGAGAGAGAGAGGGAGGGAGGGAGAGAAAGGGGGAGGGAGGGACAGAGAGGGTGGGAGGGGGAGAAGGAGGCAGGGAGTGAGAGAGGGAGGGAGGGACAGAGAGAGAGAGGGAGGGAGGGAGAGAGAGAAAGGGGGAGGGAGGGAGAGAAAGGGGGAGGGAGGGACAGGGAGGGAGGGAAGGAAGGAGGGAGAGAGGGAGGGAGGGAGGGACAGAGAGAGAGAGGGAGGGAGGGAGGGAGGGAGAGAGAGAAAGGGGGAGGGAGGGACAGAGAGAGAGAGGGATGGAGGGACAGAGAGAGAGAGAGGGAGAGAGGGACAGAGAGAGAGAGGGAGGGAGGGAGAGAAAGGGGGAGGGAGGGACAGAGAGGGAGGGAAGGAGAGAGGGAGGGAGGGAGAGAGAGAGGGAGGGAGGGAGAGAGAGAAAGGGGGAGGGAGGGAGAGAAAGGGGGAGAGAGGGACAGAGAGGGAGGGAGGGGGAGAAGGAGGCAGGGAGAGAGAGTGGGAGGGAGGGACAGAGAGAGAGGGAGGGAGGGACAGAGAGAGAGAGAGGGAGGGAGGGACAGAGAGAGAGAGGGAGGGAGGGAGAGAAAGGGGGAGGGAGGGACAGAGAGGGTGGGAGGGGGTGAAGGAGGCAGGGAGTGAGAGAGGGAGGGAGGGACAGAGAGAGAGAGGGAGGGAGGGAGAGAGAGAAAGGGGGAGGGA